>NC_056750.1:559849394-560149394 GCF_019279795.1 Protopterus annectens
CTGGGGTTCTTCTATAGTGATTTTACATCAGGAGGAGTGGGTTTATTCATCTTTGGGCAGGAGGTGTTTGTCTGGTCTTTATGCATTTGGAAATGCACCAAATGTCTCATAGTGTTGTAATGTTATTGGCCAGAGGGATCATTGTTTAGTTTTCTGTTTTTCTGTGCCGCTATAAATTTTCCATGTTTAGATGGGTTAGCAGTGCCCTGTACAGTAACAAACATCTAGAAAGTAAATTTTCTCTGTAGAATGGTCCACAAAATTGTAACCTGTAAAGCAGAGTAATATGTTGCAAATATCTTGTGCGCCAACAAGAGCAGCTAGTTGGGCCTCGAGTGGCAATACCTACAAATTTAGTAGAATTCAGTATTATGTAAATGTTAAAGGTAATAGAATTTAGTACTGTTTAGCTTAACCTGCCCCAATAAAGCATCCTCATTAGTTTGCACAAATAAAGCACCCTTAATAACCTTCTAACCCCGATACACCACCCCTTGTAGCTGACATATTAAAGGACTGGACATTATGAATATGTAATTTTCTGACTTCTCTGTAGCCAGCTTGGTGGATATGGGTTTCTTGAGACAATGTAACAGCTGCTTCATGTTTACTCACAACCACTTAATCCTTAAGAATTACAGACAATATGTGAGAGGTGTAATTACATAATGACACTGGAGGCTAAACTCTTACATACAAGTCCATATCAGGTTGTCAAAACCACACACACACACACACACACACACATACATACAGATTAACATGCTGAGGCACTTAAAAGAAATATTCTTAAATAACAAAGATCAACTAGAAAAAAATAACAGCTAGTACCACACATACTGTCACTCTCAATGGATCCCCAATCAGTAAGCTTCTAAGGCAAGCAAACGCACTTCCCAGGACTCTTATTATAGGGACTCCATTGTATGATATACTGATGCCCCTTTAACCAGACTGAACAAATAATAGATAACTGTTAAGTTGCTTATCTGGAGCCCAGATCTGATAACTCCCACATGCACTCAAGTCGTTATGCCACAGGTACCAGTATGAGTCCATCATAGTCCATGTATGTATAAATGACCTGAGGTGTGCCTCCCTGAACTATGTGAAGAGAGACATTATGGAGCTTTCGGACTGTGTTTCAAGATGGTATGAGCCTGGTACTTTGCATTATACTACATTCACCAAGGATGATGCCACAATATGAGCAAAAAATAATTGATTTTGACAACTGGTTGTCTTGCTGGTGTCATTCTAAGAGGATCCAAAATATGTTCTTCATATTTCAGTGTTGCGGTCCTAACATGAGGGATTTCCTGCAATGTCAGCCCTTGGCTAGCCTGCCTAACAAAGAAAATTTTTTGTCTTCTTGGAGCTGGCAGATGCACTATCCAACATTACTACTCTTGGGTATAAGGGAAGTCAGCCGGCACTATGAACTTAGTTCTTTCTTGACATCGGAACACGAAGCAGAGTACCAGTCAGTGTGTCTGTCAGACTGAAGCAGAGAAAGAAGACTCCAAAAAGCTAAGTACCCCATTGGGGAACTCTTTGATGTATCTTTTGACTAATGTCAGAGAAAATTAATAATCGTCTCCGCTGTGGCAAACCGATCCACACTGGGACTTCAACTCCTTTGGTGTCACTTGTTTGCACCCCATACACGATGTTTCCAACTGTCATTTTTTGTGCCCAGTTTAATAGCAGGACCATTAGGTGTGAGGATGAGATTCTATTAGACACTTTAGTGAGTCATCAGGCCATTTGCATTCTATGGTGTCCTTTGGTCGATCTGAAGTAAATATCCCTAAATAAAAAAGGGATAAGGATAAATGCCCTAAGCCTAGGGCCTTGAACAACACCCATTTGCTGTTGGGCAGTCCTTCTAGGCTTGTTATTGCTGAAGAAGGTGAGGGGCTTTTGCAGTCCTCTTCTATGACTGAGGTGTCGGTGCAGGCCCCTCTGGAGACCTGTTAAGAGTTTGATTTACCTTCTGGTCATTCAACATCTTTTCAAGCTGTGGGACTCAGCTCGTCAGTTGGGTCTGGGAATGGCTTGCAGGTCCTGACTTCTGACAATCACTCTAAGACTGACTATGGGTTTTTGCATTACCAGGACATTGCAGCAACGTTTCATCCAATGGAGCTGGGCACCCATTCTGCAGATGGCATTGACATCAGACCTTCGTCCAAACCAAAGAACAGAGGCACTGACCCAGATAGAGTTGTTATACACTCAGGGTTCAGTGGAACCAGTACTAGACACTTAAAAGGAAGAGGATTTTACTCCAGACTCTTCCTGGTACTCAGGAAAGAAGGTACTTTATGGCCAATACTGGACTTGTCAAAACTCAACCAATTCCTACAGGTTCCAAAATTCGAGATGCTAACCCTTCAAAAACCTCTGCCCATTACCTCTTCAAATCCTTTCATGGTTACCCTGGATCTAAAAGACATATACCTGTATATTCCCATAGAGGAATCATACTCTTGTGCTTCTTGCACTTTAGAGAAGGTACTAGGCACCATCAGTCTGTGCTCTGCCCGTTGGCTTGTCTACTGCTTCCAGGGTCTTCACAATGCCTAGCCCCACTGATAGCCTTCTGCAGAACAAAAGGGTCCAATTTTATCCTTATTTGGAAGACTGCTATATTCAGGCAGCAAACCTGAAAAAACTCAAGTTGGACTTGTTCACCCAGAACCTTTCAACCTCCATGGGATTCACCATCAATGCACAGAAATCTGAAACAGACCCTTGACCATGATTGTGTTCCTAGGGGCCCTACTGGATTCAACTCTCCAGAAGGCCTTCTTGCCCCAGACAAGGTGTCCTTTGTGACCCTGTACTTCAAAAAAAATCATGGTCAGGGATTTTCTCACAGCTAGGGAGTACCTCAGGGCCTTGGGGTTATATGATCACTTGCATCCTCATTATTCCCCTGGCCAGACTGCAGGTGAGACAATTACAAGGTAACTTCAAGAATGTGTGGTGTCAACATTCACAGCTTCTCTCACCCAAGATGAAACTGATAACTTACCTCCAGAAGGAAATTGCCTGGTGGACCCAGGCTTGCTCCCTCAATCCAGGTCTGCCCTTCAAATTCACCCCTCAGGGACAAACCCTGACAACAGATGTATCAGAAGTAGCCTGGAGAGCCCACTTCAACTGTCTGCAGACTCAAGGAAAGTGGGACCCCAAGTTCAGACACAAGCACGTGCATCTAAAAGAACTTATGGCACTCCAAATTGGCCCGATAGCCTTCCAATAGAAATGGAAGCCAATTAATAGTGAATACAGACAATACAGTAGTTATGTGGTACCTAAACAAGTGGGGGGGGGCACTCTCACCCACTTTGCCATCTAGCAATGGATGTTTGGGAAATAGCACACTCCCTAGGATTAAACCTTATGGTACAGTAACTGCCGGGTGTATACAACCAACTAGCAGATCACCTCAGCAGAAGGCTGTCAGACTCCCATGAGTGGCGATGGCATCAGGAAGTATTTCTCAGTATAGTCATAAAATGGGGTGTGCCATGAATAGACATTTTTGCCACCAAGGAAAATGTTCATCTGAAAAAGTTTTGCTCCTGGGGCAAAATAAGTTTGCCTAGAAGGCAGGTGCCTTCTCTTTTACTTGGATAGGCCTTTTCCTCTATGCTTTCCCCTCCAATATCTCTGCTCCCCAGGTTGTTGATAAAGATAAGAGAAGAGGGTCCAAGAGTAATACTGATAGCCCCAGACTGGTACCCTCTACTGCTCAGCCTAACCAGTACAGAACCATGGCAGCTGCCACAGAGACTGGGCCTATTGTCACAGGACCAGGGCAAGGTTGTACAACCCAACCTGCAGACCCTCAAACTGTCATCATGGAGAATACCTTAAATCCATGCAAGGATCTTCTCCTCAACAGGCAGGTCCAGGATACTATAAAAGAGGCCAGAAGACCTAGCACAAGGAAATTGTACTCCACCAAATGGAAAAGATTCTCCTTTTAGTGTGGGCAAAAAGCACAAAATCCTTGTCTAACCAAAATTTCTGTTATTCTGGTCTATTTGGCCAGCATTTTTGACAAAGGTCTCTGTTAATCCTCCATATAAATTCATGCTTCAGCAATCTCAGGCTATATACCTTCTCAGCCACACATCTTTTCTCACCCCCCCCCCCGTGAAAAAGTTTCTGATAGGGATGGTTCACATCAGGGCACACAGAAAGCCTCCAGTCCCACCCTGGGAACTCAATTTTGTGTTGGAAAAACTTATCCTTCCACCATTTGAACGACTTGCTTCCTCTGAGTTGAAATTTTTGACCTGAAAGACAGTCCTCTTGTTAGCCATCACCTCTGCTGGACAGATCTCTGAGCTTCAGGCTCTCATGTCTGTGGAACCATCCCTCATCTTCCACCCAGACAGTCTCACTCAGGACTAACCCCTCCTTTATGCCCAAGGTGGTGACAGAGACCTCTTTAAATCAAGCCATACATTTGTATACTTTCTTTCCCACCTCCCTATACAAGGGGAAAAGATACTTCATTCCTTAGATGTATACAAGACAGGTCCATTACTGCTTAGACAGAACCAAGGCTATCAGAAAATCAGGCAAATTCTTGATGACCTTTGCCACTATCTCTGAGGGGAAAACAATTTCTAAGCAAACCATCTCTAAATGTATCTTCCACTGTATTTCCTTCTGTTACAGCCATCATGGTAAGAACCCCACTGATGCTTTGAGGACACATTCTACCATGGCTACTGCTACTTCTACTATTATTTTTAAAGAGGTGCCCACAAAAGATATTTTGGAGGTTGAAACTCACTCTTCAGTGCATCCCTTTACCAAATGTTACTACATTTCAGCCTCCTCCAAGTCGAGAGCAGGATCTGCCATCTTACCGACCATCCTTGCCTCTCCTTAATCTTTCCACAAGTTAGGAGTGCAGCAGTGAAACACAAAGAAGTACATTTGTGTATACCTAGCATACAAGTAGATGTTGCAGTGTAGTCACTGTTGTATTCTTTCCCTCCCTCCTTCCCCCTCTGGCCTACAGGGTAGGTTGGGACAATATCCTTCTCAGTCAGGTTAACCCTCTTTATAACCTTCATTTTCCCGGGCTACAGTGTTCCAAACCCTTGACCTCAGGGTCCCTCTGGAGGATCCTACCTCTAAGGGCAAGAAAAGTTCTGAGGTCATTGTCCTGGTCAGTTCCCCTTATACTCAAGTGTAGTGGCATTGGATATGGCATCTGCTGGCTCCTGAAGTAGGGAAACTGCATCTCTGTTAGGTGGGCAGGCCAAGGGCTTCCACGGCAGGAAATACAACAAGTTAGAACTGCAACAGTGAATGCATTCGAACATCTATATTTATGGAAAGCGCACACAACTGTACTTACAGACCACATTGCTTTGCCAAGGATAGTCTGCACTTTTTCCCTCTAGACTTTTGCATACTAAGTCTTTGTCCACCCCCATAGTGTCTTTTTTCAGGCAATGCCAAATTGACAAACCTACTGATATAACAAAATCAACTCAACAGAACCTCAAGGTATTACTGATCAATTCCAGGAGATTAAATGTAGAGAATATAGATAACTGTGCAGTTCCCTAGACATGGTTTAAAGCAGCTTAGAGTACCCAGGTAGTGCAAGATTTCATTGCCTTCCACACTTTTAAACCAGCAGCTGCACAACAAGGACTAAAGGTGGAGATGTATCAGTATAGATCAATAGCAAGCATATCTCTAGGGTGGCTAAACAGGATGATGTGCTGCAACTCCTCCATGTGCAAATTACTGTAGCCAAAATCCTGTACCATATCCTAGCCAGCTACAGGTCACCCTTCATGTTCCAAGAAGCTCACAATGCATACTTTGACCTACTGGAGACCCTTACCATCCAGTCTAACACCCTACTCATGGAAGACTTTAATTACTTCTCTATAGATTGGGAATCTTACATGGCATCAAATCTGCAGGCACAGAGATTCCTGGACTTCATAAATAGAAACACTTTTGACTAAATAGTGAATACCCCCACTGAGGCTCCAGCATACTAGACCACGTGTGCACAAATATGGGAGAATGCTACACCCCTCTCAATGTCTCATCCTCCCTGGTAAGGTCCAAGTGTAAAACTATCTCCTTCAAAATCCATATCATCTCCCTAATCCCATTAAAACCAAAACTGTTAGGCACTATTACAAGGCAAATTACCTGTTAAGTGATGGCCTGTCAAAATTCAGTGCCCCTCCAAACCCAGAGAACATACCAGCCTGTGCTGAATTGCTCTCAGGAACTCTGTACAACCATGTCAATGGCATAGAGGTTGCTCTACCTACTAGAAGTAAGCCCAGAAATAGCCCCAGAAACAAACTGCCCTGGTGGCATCCTAAATTAAACAGGATATACAACAAAAGGAAAAAAAGTGGCAAAAATCAGGAAGGGTAATTCCCACAAAGACAAAAGCTCTGTCTTCAAAGTAAATAGGCAACTAAGAGGGCTAATTAGGTCAAGCAAAGTCAGCTTTGAGGTTAAGATACCCTCCCAGGTGAAAGATAACCATAAGGCTTTCTACAGCTATGTCAGAAACCTCAAGGGCAGCACACAGCAATGTGCTGAACTGGTGGTAAATGGTGTCACATTCATCGAGCCTGGTGATATAGCAAACCTGTTGGTGGACAAATTCGGTTCCAACTTTAGCCCCCTCTCACCCCCACAATAATACCCTCAAACATAATCCCTCTAACTATAACTGGGGAACATGTATGGGCTGTATTCACTAAAACCAAGAATACGGCCTCAATGGGCCTTGATCATTTCCTAGGATGTCTCCAGAATAGTGTAAAATATGACTTAACACGAGCCATAGAGTCATTATTTAACTAACAGGCTTTATGCCATGTGAACGGAGGACTGCAATGCCTATCCCCCTTCATAAGGGAGGACCTTCAACAAATCTTGGAAACTACAGACCCATTAGTCTGACTATGCTTATCTGTAAAGCCATCGAAAGAATTATTATGGAAATTGTCATCAAGGACATAGGAGACTTCCAGACACTGGATCCATCCCAGTTTGGATTTGTCAAAGGAAGGTCATGCTTACTGAATCTGGTGGACTTCTTTGAAAAGGTCACTAAAGCAATGTATGAGGGGAAAACTGTGTATACTGCCTACCTAGATCTGGATAAGGCATTTGATACAGTACCCCACTCAGGCATGAGCAGCAAACTTACAGAGCTAGGCATAAACTCCTTTATAACATCCTGGGTAGCTAGCTGGCTCACTGATAAGACCCAGGAAGTTAGAAAAGGTGAGGCCACCTCTACAAAGAGGCTTGTTACCAGTGGACCCCCCCAGGGATCTGTGCTAGGCCCACTCCTCTTTTGCATCTACTTCTCAGATGTCAAAACCAATGTCAAAAGCCTTGGGCTAACTAAGTTTGCAGATGATTCCAAACTGGGAGCAATCACTGAATCTCCCCAAGAAGAGAACACCATTCCGGAAGGTCTTATACAGATATAGGATGGTGCCTAAGCCATGGCTTAAAACTTAGTACCAGGAAATGCATTATAGTACATTTTAGGAAGTCTGCCATCCTGGGTAACCACGGCATCAGTGAAATACTCTTAAAAGCTGAGTCACTAGTCAGGGATCTGGGAACTCATGTAGATAATAACCTAGCCTTCAACCAACATGTGTCCAAGGTAGTAAGAAAAGGCTTCTGTGTTGCTCAAAGTAAAAACAAAGGCATGGCACTGAGGTCCAAAGAGGTCAACATACTACTGTACTCTGCCCTCATCATCAGGCCCATCATAGAGTGTAAAGTCCCCTTTGGTATATACCTGACCACATACATGCAGCAACTGCAATGTCCACAAAGGTTCCTTACAAAAAGAAGGGAGTATACACAATGTCCTACGCTGATTGCCTCAGAGCTCTGTCTCTTTACTCGGTATCATACAGACTTCTGAGAGGTGATCTTTGCCTGGCATACAAGACATCCATGCCCGCTGTTTTGATGAATCTTTTGCACATCTGCAAACAGCATAAGAACTGCTAGATTAAAATACCTAAATATTGCTTGCAACATAAATAGGACATGTTGAAGGGACAGATACGTTTCTCAGAGAATTCCCATTCTCTGGAACAGACTCCCCATCGATGTGAAGCAGAGTTCCTCCCTGTCCCTCTTTAAGTGCAAATTGCACCAGTGGATAGGTAATCATAAATTCATCTCAGTCTGGCTTCTATGTGTATGATGGACAGAAGCAGACAGTAAATCCCCCCTATAAATCAAATATAAATCAAATTTGTGGGTCACATTTGGGTTGCACGGCAAGGCTTTTAAGGGTGGTAGTGATCGTTGGCTTGTATACACCTATAGCTGCATGTAAGAGCTTTAATCACTAGTGTTTCACATGGACCTGGTTCTCAGAATTCTTGTACTAAGAGGTGTGCCCCAGACTGGAGGATGTAGTGAGAATTCTTGTACTAAGAGGTGTATGCCCCAGACTGGAGGATGCAGTGAGAATTCTTGTACTAAGAGGTGTATGCCCCAGACTGGAGGATGCAGTGAGAATTCTTGTACTAAGAGGTGTGCCCCAGACTGGAGGATGCAGTGAGAATTCTTGTACTAAGAGGTGTATGCCCCAGACTGGAGGATGCAGTGAGAATTCTTGTACTAAGAGGTGTATGCCCCAGACTGGAGGATGCAGTGAGAATTCTTGTACTAAGAGGTGTGCCCCAGACTGGAGGATGCAGTGAGCTTATTTCCCCTCTAAAAAAACAAACACAAAATAAAAGCGCACACTAAAGGAAAAAAAAAACGATAGTCAACTTTCACTGTTCTGTTTTTTTAGTATGTTTTTTTTTTTCATTATTTCAGGACTCTCTGTTGTGAATCACACATTTTAATAGGGGCTCATATACCACAGGTGAAAATAATTTAAATCTTAAAACAGTAATGTCATCTGCAAGCAAGAAAAAAAATTGCCTACAAGGACATTGTTGTGCTGAGTGGGCTACATATTGATCCAATTGCCAGAAGGTTCACAGTTCAGTTATAGTCAAGTAGCAAAAACCTCAGTATTAATTTTATAAATTTCTCCAGTTCTGATACTTTAATGTAAAGTAAGTCCCTAATGTGTTACACTTTTGTTGTTTACATAAGCATTTTACATTCACATATTTTTTCAACAGCCTAATGTCTTCTTTTAGACAATAATATACAACTTTTAATTTTGAAATAAAGCTACCATATTTATTTTTGTTACATTCCTAGTGCCAAAATGTGTTTGCATGTCAATATCTTTAATGAGTTGGTGCTTAAATGAAAATTGCTTTTGACTTTGATAGTGTGCCAACAATTGATTTCTGACACCTGGGATCCACTTGCCCCCATTCTATATATAAAAATAGACTCAGACTATTAGTTTTACTGTCACAGCATTTCAGAGATGTAGTCATCCCTTCAAGGTGAAAGTAATATATACTTTCACATTGATTAGAATTCTGTCAAAAGGAATAAAATGTAATGGTGAACATAATATATACTCCACATTGATTAGCATTCTGTCAATAGGAATAAAATATAATTACTCTTAAGAAATGTTACCTTTGTCTTCTTAGAGTCAAAATTATTTTTTTTCAGTCTGACAAATATTTTTTTTTCCTTTTAATTATAAGTGTTATTATACAGCATCTATGCTATATATTTTTGTTTTGTAACTGCTGAAGTAAATACATGATTTCTTTATTGACACTCGTTTTAAGTTTGATAAATGTGATGACACAAGATGTGGAGTAATTGATGGCAAATACTAAGCTTTGAAAATTGTATGGATCAATCACTTTGTTTTTATTTTTCCCATAGTCTATTCTCCTGACAAGCACCAAAGCTCAGCACAGATATAATGTAGCAAGTTTTCATATTGCAGTCTAGTACCTCAGCTTTTTGGTGCACATACAAATCTTAAATACCTTAAACTTTCTTTGTAGGTTTGAACTTGCATGCATGTGTGTGAACACGTACATATACATTATGCATATATACATTTTTTATTTTTAATTAAGCAGTCATGTATCCAGTATTAAAAGATGTTTATTTACCAGAGCTTTCAAATTCAAAGCATTTAATTAGATCATTGTGTATATTTATAGTCTGTACCAGATGTTTTGTTTCTAAAAACAAATCTATCATTAGCTTCGCACAGTGGTTAATTTCCTGAGAGAGTTATTTCTATTTTTGTAAAATAAACCAATGTTGAATTTATTTTATGCAACAAAATATTACCCAGTGGTGTTAAAACACTCAAATGTTCTGCAACATAGCTCAGAAAGGATGTTTTGCCTGTTTCTTTAAAGGCTACATTTTCATCGTTAACATTTAAGAAAATTGTCCCTTTAGTCAGACATTGTATTCTGTCTACATCCACCACAGCTTATTAAAGTGCCATTTTATCTTTAATAACACCATTAGTTTTTGCATGCATTCAATACGAGATGATACAGCATGCATGTAATAAATAATGCCTGACAGTATCACAGGAAAAAAACAGACCACCCAAGGTTTGTTGTGACACCCTACTTTCTGTAAAGCCTGTTATTTCTTTGTAACATTCAGCCTGGAGTGCATTATTGAACTTGATAATGGAATATCTGCTAAATTGTTTCTTTTTTGAGTATTAGTATATGCAATGTTTTTATATTTTTATGTAAAATAAAGTAGTCATAATATTCACTGTTGCAGTCCTCAAGGATTCCAGGAGTTTAGCTTCTAAAAAGAAGCCTTCTGAGAAAAGAAAGAAGCTCAAGGAAAGTTAGCACATCCCTGATGAGTCAAGGAAGCCATGATCCAGTACTTCTGTACTAGCTGAGGCACCTTCACAGCCCCTGACTACAGAATCTGTTGTTGAAGTGTGATAAGAAAGAGCAATACGGCTCACAGACAGAAACCAGAAACCTTTATTAAGCGCTTTCGTCAGCTGTCAGCATTGACTACTTCAGAATACAAAAAAAGCACACTGAACCACTTGTTAAATATGCACCTTTGTCACATGACTTACACTAATCAAACAATTAATTAATTTTAAAAGGTGTATGTTCATATTATTTAAAAACTGAAATTAATGATAAATTCCCTGTAACACTAGCAGCAGGAAAAACACATTTTCTATACATAACATTGAAAGCAGCTTTTGGAATAGACAGAGCTGTGTTGTGCAAACTGAGATGATAAAACATGTAAAAATCTGTACAAAGCTAATAATCAAATTCTCAGAAATAAATAATATATAACCTCTTAATTCTTTCACAATATATTAGCTTAAAATGTCCTTAATAAAATTACATTTTTATTTACATATGAAATTCAGCTTTTAACTTGAGATAGCTGGAAATGGAAACAGTTTCATTTAAGCCCGGGGGGGGTATGTTGCATTGCACTTAAGCTGCCACATTAATTCTCGATACTTTAAAAAATGTTAGAAGGACCCCCCTGTCGTTGTTTCCTATCTGTTCAAGGGCACTGAATTTAAACTGATGACCAGGGTGTTCTTTTATGTGTTTGTATAATGCATTCTTGAGATTGTTCTTTTTAATGTCATATAAATGTTGGTAAACTCGCTTATTGAGGCTATTAATAGTTTTCCCTATACAGAAACTATAGCACTGTTGGCAAATCATCACAAAGAGAAACCAAGGCCATTTTTTACCCATATTAGGGGGGGTACATAGCAACGATAGCAGTGGTAGGGTAGACATACCACACATTACCAATAATTCTTTTCAAAACTCTGTGGTTCTGTTAGTCCACTTTTTGATAAAATCAAAGAAATTTTAAATTACAACTAGGTACTTTTTGACATGGAACAACAATTTAAAAATAACTTGGGTGACTATCCAGTAATAGTATATAAGAAAGACAAGTAAAAAAAACTTGCTTGAAACTAATGTAACCAATGTGAACAAAGGCAAGATGGTGAAATGTGGACATTGTAATCAATGCCCATACATTTTGGAGAATTAGTCTCTGTATAAAAGAACATCCTGGTCATCAGTTTAAATTCAGTGCCCTTGAACAAAAAGGAAACAACGACAGGGTGGGTCCTTCTGACATTTTTTAAAGTATCAAGAATTAATGTGGCAGCTTAAGTGCAATGCAACATACCCCCCCCCCCCCCGGGCTTAATGAAACTGTTTCCATTTCCAGCTATCTGAAGTTAAAAGCTGAATTGCATATGTAAATAAAAATGTAATTTTATTAAGGACATTTTAAGCTAATATAGTGTGAAAGAATTAAGAGGTTGTGAGAATTTGATTATTAGCTTTGTACAGATTGTTATATGTTTTATCATCTCAGTTTGCGCAACAAAGCTCATTTGGGGATATTCTCTATAGCATGAAAGAAATATTTCAGTGGGAATGAAAGGAGCCCATCAAAGATATAGGGTCTTCATGGATCTCCCTGAACCTAGGCCCTTAAGTGTCCCTCCATTTCTAGAGGTCATGGAGAATAATTGTGAAGATCCATGTCTAAAGTTGTATTCACTTCCCCCTGCTCCTAGGAAGCATGACAGGTTCTGTATTCAAGAATCACATCCTGAATGACAAAAATAGCAGAGGTCTGGATAGGTTTAGGGGGGGGGTGTACACTATTACTACCCTGGCTTTAAACCACCAATCCTACATGCTTATCTTACCAAGAGACTCTGTTAGAACAGATGAGAGCCAAGGTAGAGGGGATTAAATATAAAGACCTGAAACGAGCATGGTTAAACCTTTAACAATAAACTGATCAGGTAGCATTTGAAACAGAAGTTTAATCAATCCAAAATAATCAATCATAGTTAAGCACTTTTGTCATAAGACATCAGAGCTATGAATGAAACAATCAAATGAACCAGTTAAAACACACAGAACCCCCTCCCATTTTTAACCAATCAACAAGTCAAAAATAAGGACCAGTCCCTTAAAGTATTTAAATCATATACCACAGTAGTCCAATCAGATCAACTACCAATCAGAATTTAAAAAATGAGAATTAAACCAATCCCCACACAGGAAAAAAAAAAAAGGATTGGACACCAAGTTGGCAAGTTTCTGAACCAGGGAAGAAGAATAAGTAAAAAAACTAAAGTCTAGATGCTCTCAATTTAAGTTCACTCATAACTGAGATAGAATCATTCAAGTCCTGGTTTGTGGCATCCAAATGTAACTGCCAAAGCATTTCCTAATGTAAAAGTTAATTTTGCCAGTCTCCCAAAAATGCTGAAGATTCACTCTTATCCAGCATGAAAAACTTAAACTTGGAAAAACTGTGACACTGAGAAGCTTGTGTGGCCAACGCACTCTTGTCATATTCTTTTTTTAAATACTGTATACATGTTGGTAGATCCTTTTGTTAAAGGCATTGTTAATTTTACTAATATAAAATACGGGACATGTGGTGCACCTGCCCATGTACACCACCTTGTCCTTCACAGAGTTGTATCTACCTTTAACCACCCACCTACAAACTTTTTTCCAAAATGACAGATATGACTGGATTAGGTACAGTATCGATAAAAGGACATTACTGACAATGACCACACTTATAAGTCAGTAAAGAACCATTATAAAACCTGCTCCAATGTCTTTCCAAAGGGTTTTTAAGATGGCCAGTTTTTGGAAGTAAAAGTTGGTGGATCTTTAAAAAGGGATTTTTAAGCTCTCATCATACTGTATAATAAACTACTTCTTAAAAAATATATTGCAAATGCTTGAGGCATCCAAAGAATAATGAAGCATGATGTTATTGTTCACAGAAAGTAAACAAAAAGAAGTATCTGAAGTAGGGACTCAAACCCAAGATTCCCATGCAGATGGTAGCAATTCTACCACTGAATCATAATCTCTGTTGCTTACATCACTGCAATTAATACTGATAACCTCCTTAGAAGTGTCATCCTTAGGTAAATCAGTGCCATTCTTGATAATGGGAGCAAATTTCCCATTGCTCTCTTATTGGTAAAAAAAAATATCTACTAAAGTGCAAAGGTACCCGCTCTCTCCAAAAACATATTCTTGAGGGTATTAAAGTTGTAAATGCAAATGTTATCTGAAGTCAAATTGGATAAATTAATAAATTGACTTTTGACAACACCCCTCTTCTGATGTAGGGGGTGATTGCTCTGAAAATGTAAAACAGCATTGCAAAAAGTTGGTTTTAGATAAATGTTGGTGACAAAAGTACTATTATAATCCTTGGAGAACGCTAAATCTAAATAGCTGCATTCAGCACAAATACAGTGGTTAAATTCCAAGAACAATGAAATGATTGTAATAATGAAAGAAAACATTCAAATTGTTCTATACTACCGGACAGAAATAAGAATATCGTCCAAAATTGATAGTAAGCAAAACCCTGTGAAAGAGAGTCAAGCTTAAAAACCTTCTCAATTTCACACCGTAATAGAATGGCATTAGCAAATGTGGGGGCACATGCAGCCCCATTGCAACTACTTTGAGTTGCTTGTAATATTCACATTCAAAGAAGAAAAAAATGTTGCTGAGAATAGCATCAAGTCATTGTCGGAGAGAAATGCATGTCTTCTGATGACCTCTCCAAACAATTCAAGCCGCTGTACATGCAGAATCACCGTATATAAGTTCTTAATGTCTAAGGTGACAAAATAATTAACAGCCTCACTCAGAATGTTACGGAGTTTCTCAAGTAAGTCCCAAGAGTCACGTAAAATGTCTGGAAATTTAGAAAATAAAAGACTTTAAATGCCGATCAGTGTATTTGGCTAGTGGTTCAGTACTAGAACCTCTAGCAGCAACAATTAGATATAGTGGTGGATCCTGTATGGAAGAATGAATTTTCAGAATACCAAAAATATCTCGAATGATAGGCCATTGTACCTTCAAAAAAAATCAAATACTATTAAAGAAATGTCAAATAAGAGCCATTCCTCCAACTGTATATTAATTGTCCTATAGGCAATATTACTGTCATTAGCTGATACTGTCCAGTGTACCGAATCATCTTGCAGTAAAGAACTCATCCTACCAATGTAATCGATCAGCTCCATGATGACCAAAACCCCCTTTCCTGTTTAGTGAGATTTAAATACCTGCTTTCCTTTTTGTTGTTGTTCAGCAATTCTCTAATTTCCTTTTTGCATGTTTTCTCAAAAATATTGATCATGGTGTGAAAAGGGCATTTGCCAAGCTTCTGCATTTGAAGCCATTGGGAGGAATATTTGTCGTCTTCTCCCCACCATATAGTAAATGAAAGTTGAGCTTTCTAGTAAAAAGTTTAAGGTCTAACACAGTGTGCTCAACATTCACATGTCCAGAAGGTATAAATATAAGCCCTTTTAGGAACAACTTCTAATAATCTGCATTAACTTGCGAACTAGAAAGGTTATAAATGTTAAAATTCTCAAAAGAAGTTATAGAAACAGTGCCTTGATTGAGTGTAACTAACTGTTTTTCCATCAAATAGTCACTTCTTAACATCTCCTGTAATAGATGATGGTGGTGTTCCTTTTCGTCCGGTTGTTGCCTCTGTCTGCCTGATATGAGGTAACTGTCTCTCTTGTCTTTTGTTGGCCAGTCTCTCCGAACATCTCAGAACTGGATGGCCTAAAGGGAATTCCTGTTCAACTTTGTACTGTTCATCAACTTTATTATCCCTCTGATCATCAGTAGGGATACAGTGGCCATCCTTTGAAATGGGGGCAGAACCTTTACTGGAGATTTTTGGATACATGGTCTTGTTCCTGTACTCACTGTCATCCCATTGTAACTTCTTGTCCTTCCTTTTCAAGGAGATCAAATTAATGTTAGTATCAGGAAATCAGAAAATATATTATTACATTTATTCTTGTGTCTGGAAAAGTCACAGTCTTCCATAATAAACCACACCAATTTAGAAATGTCATCCTTAAAGCTCAACATTCATCTCTCATTTTCTTTAATGATTAAACAGGTTAATTCAAGGCCAGTTTTATCAAAAAGTTCAAGTAATTCCATATGAAACACTGAATTTTCATGACACCTTGAGGATATTTCCAAACCCATAAACCCTTTGGGACATGTTACCTATTTATACTTTCTGTAAGTAAATAGTTGTGAAGCTGAAGTGGTTTGAATTTATATAATGATTTGTCCTATGTAGATGCCTGTTGGTCTATCAGCACTCATGTCATCTTTTTTTTTTAAATACTGTATACATGTTGGTAGATACTGGTCTCCCAAACTGTGTTTAAACACCAGCCACCACTTGTAGGTAACCACCTTTATCCGTCTAAAAGTGATTTTTTTCAGATGCCAGTAACGTTAACACGTGGTTGGACTGTTTTAATAATCCATTTGTCTTTAGACTAACAGATATCTGCATTGGACAGATATTCATAACCCTTCTTTCCTTCCTTTTATAACCAAGATATTTACTGAACTGACCTTCAAGTAAACCAGTCAACTACCAGTTTTTTTCCAAAGACCCAGAATTCAGGAGAAACAGTCCTGCATTCCCTGGATGTGCACAGACAGCTGAGATTTTATATTCATAGAACAAAATAATTCAGAAAACTGACCATCTATGTGCCTGTTTTGAAAAAGAGAAGGAGGGGTAAGCCTGTTATCAAAGAAACCTACTCTAAGTGGCCGAGACATTGCATTGCCTTTTCATATTAGCACCATGGGAAATAAAGTCCCAGACTACTTGAGCATTTTCCACTAGAGCTACAACTGCCACCACAGCTTTACCTAGAGGAGTTTCCAGCCAGGCCATTCTAGAAGCAGCCACTTGTTCCTGTGTATACAATCTCTTAAAGGACTACAACTTATGGGCTATGTCCAGGGCAAAGTCAGGATTTCCCTTGGCTGTATTCGAAGGACTGATTTCAAAAGAGGACATCCAACTCCTTTCATCTCACTGCTTTGGGAATCATCCCAAGAGTGAGGATTGCAAACAGTTACATCAGGAGTGTACTATAAATGTTGATGTTTGAGTGGATTCACTTTTGCAGTCCAAGCTCCCTCCCACCATCCCCCTTCTTGACTCCTGATTTCCCTGAGTTTTCCTTGGGTTGAGGTGGCAATCTTTCCCTTTTTCAGCTTTCCCTTCTTATTTTTTATCACTCCACTCCCTTACTCCTGTTTTTGTTAACATTTTCTTTGGAGCTTCAGGACTTGGTCACCTTGGGGAGGACCTTGGCCATTGTTAGAATTATCACCTGGTCCACTGTGCTCCAGGACAAAGGATTTGGCAAGAAAGATCTGAAGATGGCATAAAGAAATGTACCCTTTATACTGGCCACATCCTAGTGATGGGAGGGAGAATGAAGAGCATTGGAAGACTGGGTGGCCATGAACTACCTGCATGGCACGATATCCCAAGAGTGAGGACTGCAACAGTGAGACTACTCAAAAATCTATATGTATGGAAAGTTCCTAACACAATACTTTTCTCCAATTAAACTATTTCAACATTGCTATTGAATGTGTAATTGTTCTTGGAAGAAGTATTTTGCATCCAAAATAATATTTAATAAAGCCACACACACATGCACATGCCACAGTAATTTACATGTACACACACAAAGATGCATACCCAAGAGACACAGTATCACTCACATAAACTCAAATGCACTGATGCACAGATACTAATACATGCAAACATAAACATGCAGAGTCATGGACATGCACATGCATGCACAGAAAGTCATAAACGCATACATATACTTACACATAGACACATTTATACACATACACACACAAAAGTATTATTGACTGTGCACACCTCAGATATCTAATTCTGATGAAATAAACAAATACATAAATAATAGTGCTAGTAATATATTTTACATCACTGATGTCAGACACATACAATGCAAAATATTGCAGCTCTTATCCCATACAGACAACCCATACATACTAGCTTTCACTTTATTGATTGTGCATATCCCTGATGTCTGGTTGTGATCTAATGAGTATATTAACTCATAAATAATATCCACTGTAATGAATTCCAGCTGGTTATTGTCAGATGCAGTATGCACCCATCCCTACTGGCACACAAACAAACACACACTTCCTTGCAACTGCTTCTGCCAAAATTACTTGAGCTGCTACTCCATATTTATTTATCTTTTCCTTGCACATTAACTCTGGCTTTTAGAAGCTATGGTTATTGAGATGAAGGGAATGGAAGGTCTTTGCAACTGCTGTTGCTGCCATTGCATGCTGTAGTGCTGTTCGTTTCTATTTATTTATTTGTTTATTTTTATTTCCATTTCTCCCCATGTCTAATAATAGCCAAGCCTTACCTAATGAGGTCAATCAACATGGCAGCCACTTGTGTTTTTGTCCATGCTTCATGGAGGAATAATATATTGCCTTGAAGCCAGAGTGTTCTTTTTAACTAGAGGTTTATTTAAAAAAATGTCCCATATTTTAGGTCTTTGTCTCCCCGTTACTTTGGACTGTCTCCAGCATTTTTGAGCTGAGAATTTAAGAGGTATGGAAAGGACAGTGACTAGTATAACAAGAAAAGATGTCTGTTATCACAACATTCTAGGGTATGCACCCTTGTAGGCATCCAACTGGTGCCGTGCATTTTTGAGGAGAATGTGCCACCAACTCTTACTTGTGTGGGTTTGTGTGTGAGCCATTTAGCTATCCAGTTGGTTATATAGGAAATAGTATTAAGTTGATGAATTTATCAGTTGCATCTTAGACCTTAGCTAGGTCCAGGTAATAAGTGTGCACAGATTTGCGACCACAAATGCTTCAGTCACCTTCTGAAAGAAATCCATCAGATTTAGTAGACCGGATGTACCCTTATGTTGAGGGCTTGTAGGCTAGCAATATTTTGGCTTATGACTTCTCTTGTAATATGTTAGATGACTTTACAAACAATATTGGTGAGGATCATTGATCTACAGTTTTTAAAGTTGGTTGTAAAGTTACTTTTGTTGAGAGCAGCTGTTTTATCTTGTGTAGAACAGCTATTTTAATGATGACTAGGGGACAACCTAGCATGGTGTCAGAACCTATATAGCTAGTGGTTTTGGGTTTGGAGAAAGCAGTTAGGATCTAATAACTGGTAATTGTGAGGGTACATTGACTGAGTAGCAAAGGAGGAAAAGCAGAGAGTAGAGTAGGTCAAAGTTGGATCTAAATATAACCACTCATATATTTGCAATGTCCTTGGGGTAAAAATAGGTAGCACTTTTTGAGGTCAGTTCTGTGCAAAAATGAATATTATTTCTGAGTTTCCCAGTGTAAACAAAGAAGGTTGTGAAATTATCTCTGGAAGTAGTGGTGGTGGTGGTATTCAATTTGTTGGCTTTGCAACCTTTTATCTTATGCTTGAGTTTTCTGCAGGGATATGTGGGTTTATTCCTTACTGACAGATGTTTCTTTCTTTTGTGTGGTGTTTGTTGAAGCTAGGATTCCACAATCTGGAATTATCCTTAAATTTACCATCCTACTTGTGAGAGATGCTTTGATACAAGAGCTTAGGTGAGAATAAATGTTAGTAACTGTTGCTGTTTTTTTGTTGTAGGATCACTGGGAGTAGAAGAAATTTTAAATGTTCTTAGGTCATCTGAGAGTACTAGGAAAATCTTTGAATGGATGCATGGAATCTTGGGTAGGGTTCTTTGAGAAAATATGAAAGCCTTTTGGTCTGACTTAATTATAAAGGGGTAGACATTGGGAGTGTAAGATTAATGTCAAGGAGAGTTGGACCTGTGGTGGAGGAATGCACTGTTTGCTAGAGGGAATTTGCATTGATAAAGCTGAAGAACCACTGTGCAGATTTGGTGGTGGTGTATGTTTGCTAATTTATGAGTAGGTAATTCTAGTCATCCAGATTTATTGCATTGGTTTCAGTAGTTAAAAATTCTAGTTGGTTGTGGTAAGTGTCATAAGTAGCTTGAGATGCAAAGAGCATCCTATAGTGAACAATGATAAAGTAATTGGATTTATTTATTGGTTCTTTGTTTTCCAGGAATTCAAGGTGGTTATCCTGCTAAATGTACTGTGAGGTAATTGGATAAGTAGGATTATGCCTCACCTTTACCAGGTGATCTGAAAAAATGAAAAGCAGCATACAATGATAAGATGGGAATGCTATTACTACATTGGAGCAAGTTACTGTAGATAGCTATGTGCTGAATGACAAAGAAGGCCGCGGGTTTGGGCATTTTCTTCTTTAGAGTTCTAGCATCAAAAAGCACCTAGCTGATACAAGCCAGATCTGATTTTGCTAAGTTAGAGAATCTGGTACTTTAAAAGTTTAACTCCAGTTTAAATAAGTATTGACCTCTTACAAGTGCACTTTGTAGTAGGTAACAGTAAGGGGTTGTTAGTGAACATGAGACAGTTGTTATACTACCTCAGTCTGCCTGGTGTTAATAGGCTGTCAAGAGACGTGTTAAGGGGAGGACTGTGGTCTCATGATAGCAACCATCTGGAAAGTGGAGGCTAAAGTTATACAGATGTACTGCAAAGCTAAACAAGGATATACACTTTGAGCCTCAAGAGCAGGATCAGTCCACACAGGCATTCTACTTGTATGTGTTATGAGAGTGAAGCTATAACATTAGCAGTGTGTCTTAGTAGTTCTCAGCGTGCTAATAAAACTGACTGTTGTAGCCTTGTGCCCCCCCCCCCCCAGCTAGTGCAGTAATCCTAACTGTCCAATAGACAGTAAACATTTAATTCAGATCTCTGTGATTAAATTAACCATCAAGCAGCCCTCTCATTGCTTTCTGGCTTAGTTTGTATCACTTGAGGCCCACCTGTTTATTTGCATCTCTATACATTCCCCTTCATTGCTAATGTATCTCCCTACTCTAATCTGTGCACAAACTGGCTACTAATAAGCAAGACAATGTGATGACACACTCCCAACCTTAATAAACTTTGCTGTCTGTTCTCTCCTTCACTTTACAGGTAGAGTTTGAATTAATATTCACCCCCTCTGAGGCCTTCACTGATAGATTTCCACTGATTGCCTCTCTGGTTTCGCTGGTTTCTTTGCATTCTACGCCCCTTGTGCTATCCCCCTCCCCCAATACTAAGTCTATATTTGAATCCTGCTGAGCATGGAGCCATCTTTAAATTACTAGTCCCCCACCAGGACACAAGTGCTCTTCAGCAATTGAATTCATTACTTTTGTCTTGGTGGGCTCTGCCCTGCTCGGTTCACCCTCACTAACACTCGGGCTCTCTCTGCTCCCCTGCCCTTCCCCCAATTCCCTCCAACTACCTCTGCATTTATAGTAATCGCAACCACACCCACAGCTCAAACTCACATCCCCTCCACCAATCACAGCTCCTCAAGTCAGATCACATTACACCACACCCACTTGCTCCACCACAAAATACTCCCAACGACTCTCATTCCCACTAGGCATTATTACATCACCCTACACTACTTACCCATCCACTATAGTGCAACTCTATAATTCCTATCCACACCTCCACCTAGAACCAACTTAAACTTTATAACTATGTATATCACACAACTAAGTCTAGTCTGTCTTCTCATAATTCTTTATAACTCCATAAGTTATCACTCTAGCAGTATCCCTAAACTTAGTAGCACAACACTATATAATGCACTCTCATATACAGACACCGCACATTATAATAATATCTGTCCACAATTGTTCAAGAACTACATAACAGACCAATTCAGAACTAAACACAAATACTCTCATTCCTACTCCAAAAAACACAATACTTTCTCACACACATCACCAAACTCCAGCATCTGTATCACCATTTTAACACCAGGCTCACCATAAGTGGGGACATCCACCCCAACCCAGGCCCAAATCCATCCTGTCCAACACAAACTGCTCCAACACAATTGTCAGAACATAATACCCCCACTATCTTCATCCCTGGGCAAATCAATAACAGCAGTAAAACCAACCATCTTTTAATGCTAAATATTAATATTAGAAGTATCAAAAATAAAATACTTTAACTCCAGGCCACAATAGCACACTACTCCCCAGACATAGTTGCCTTAACAGAAACCTGGCTAAATAAAAACATAGCTAACTCAGAAGTTCTCCTTACTGGCTACAATATCATTAGACAAGACAGACCACTTCATAAAGAGGGTGAAACTGCCTTACTGTACAAGTCCAACTTAACTGTACATCAAATACCAAACTCCTACCCCTCCCCCAATAATTGGGACATACTTATCTCACAACTTCAACTTCACTCTAAAAAGGTCATCACCACAATTGTGATCTATAGTCCATCTGGTAATACATCTGCTAGCCTTGAAGACTTCTTATCCTGATGTTCTTCCACATACTCACAAGAAACCCTTATTCTGGGGGATTTCAACCTTGATTGGTTGACCTGTATATCAGGACCATCAAGTAATCTAATAAATCTCCATGGCTACCAGTAGTTAGTCCAAATTCCAACTAGATGTGATAAAAAATCTAAAAGGGAATCCATCCTTGACTGGATCCTAACTAACAACCTCACATTGTACCCCCACACAGGCAGTCTCCCAGACACCTTAAGTGGCCACAACATAATATACCTTATACATAGTAGAACAAGCATATGCAAAACCACTAACTATAAATCCACTAGAAACACAAAAAATCAATACTTTACTCTGTAACTGTGACTGGACCCCCCTAAAAACCGTCCCACTTGACCAGGCTGTAGCATATTTCAACAAAACATTTCTACAACATTTAGACACTGTCACTCCATTGTGTAAAATCAAGGTTAGAATCTCTACAAATCCCTGGCTCAGTAAAGAAACCAAACAAAGCCTCAAGTCCAGAGACACTGCCTGGCTTTACTATAAAAAAAAAACAAAGAAACACAAAGCTTAAGTACCAAGAACTGCACAAATGTGCAAAAAATGCATTACGCTGATCAAAAAATCCTACTGCATGACATTGCAAACTAAATACCAAGACAACCCCTCCCCCCCAACATTTTGGAAAAATGTAAACCAGCTACTAAAACCCACCCAAAAGGCTACCCCCAAACCAACCACCCCTGACACTAAAGTTCCCATCGAAACACAATTCGACTCCCACTTTGTGAACTCAATTCTATCCTTAGTATCACAGGACAGTTCCAACCTCACTATCCCCACTACCACAAATAACACTAATACAAGCTTTACCCTCAAAAAAGTTTATACCACTTCAATCAAAAGCATGCTCTCCAAACTAAAAACCTCATCAACAGCAGCCGACCAACTCCCCAGCTATTTCTTGAAACTCACAGCAGATGCTATTGCTATCCCAATCTGCACTCTCATAAACAGATCAATTGGTGAAAACTGTGTGTCCAAACTCTGGAAAATATCCTATGTTACACCCATACATAAAGCCGGGACCTCCACTGAACTTAATAACTACAGACCCATTGCTATACTCTAATCCCTGGCCAAAATCCTAGAAAAATGCATCCATACCCAGGTGTTAAAATATCTCCTAGACAGCAACATCCTCTCACCTACTCAACATGGTTTCAGACCTGCCCATATTATCACTACAGCCCTAGTCTGCCTCAAAAACACAGTAAACTATCTCAAAAACGAAGGCCTGCAGGTGTCAACTCTTTTTTTGGCCATGTTCAAAGCATTTGACACAGTCTTGCACCAAATCCTGCTAAACAAACTAAACCAATATCACCTATCAAATTCCACTCTTACCTGGTTCCAAAGCTACTTAACTGACAGGTACCAAGCTGTGAAATGGGAAAATTATCTCTCTCCTCAGCTGCCCATAACTATAGGAGTCCCACAGGGTTCTATCTTAGGACCACTACTATTCACAGTCTTCACAAATGACCTCCATACCTCCACACAGCATGCATCAATCACTTCAGTATGCAGATGATGCAGATGATACTACCTTAATCTCTGCTGCACAAAACATTCTCACCCTCTTGCAAACAACTCAACTAGCATTCTCCGATGTTGAAAACTACCTTACCAAAGCCCAACTTATCCTAAATCCAAAGAAAACTCAGCTTATGATTATAACCAGTTCTAACAAAAACACTGATAAATCAATTCACGATCTACTCCACAACTACTACTCCAGTCACTCCAGTGGCGCAGGCTAAGCTATTAGGAATAACCATAGACTCCCACCTAAAATTTGATAGTCATCTCAACTTAACTATTAAAAAAGTACATGCCAAACTGGGATCACTCTACCATATCAAACCGTTTCTTACCAACAGCACAAGATCAGCCATTGCTCGCTCCCAACTTCTATCCACCCTACTCTGTGTCTCCCATTCTGACAAATCTCAACAAAACTGAACTAAGCAAAATGGAAGCCTGCTATAACAGAATTGCCCACTTTGCTGCAAATTGCTCATATAGAACTCATCACTGTACTGCTTTGAGAGAGCTCCACTGGTGTGAACTGCCCAACCTCCAAACTACAATCAGCTCTGCCTCTGTCATTCTATTACCTCTCCAATAAGTGTCCTGCCCTCAAAAACCTAGTACATCACTCAGCCAAAAGGCCTCTTAGATCATCAAGCAAACTACTACTAGAAGTCATAAACAGCTACAATAGTTTTGGAGACACAGTATATAGTAGTTCAGTGGCTAAAAATGGAACTCTCTCCCCACTACCATACAAAACACAGCGTCCAAAGCCTCCTTTAAAAACCTCATTAGGCAACATCTCAAGCAAAGTTGGCAGTGCCATGACTGCTCCCCAGGCTAGTGAAAGCAGATAAGGTACACATACTAAACCTAGAGTACTTACTCATAAACACTGGCTAATGTACAGTGTATGTACTATACCTGTGTACTATGTATGTATGTATTCTAATAAAGCAACGAAAAAAGCAAGCAGGCTGTAGGTACACCACACCACACCTTTTATTGTGAGCACTTTCATCAGAGACAATGCTCCAACTTCATCAGACATAGCCAAGACAACAAATTACCACTTTATATAATTACAAATAGATCCAATTAAGACAAATAGAATAGGTGCTCATTAAACTGAAACCATTCACTCATGTACATTAATTAAAAACCTCTATGTAAGTTATAAAACAAATAATTTAACCTTATACAATACATATAAACTCAACACATAAAATGTATATTATTAAAACCTTATATAATATATATACACAATATATAGCTATAAAAAATATTGGAAGCAGCTCCACGTTTTACTTATAGGAGGGGACCTAACATGAAATGTCTTTTAGAGAAACAGAGGAAAGCATACAAAGGTTGTTTTGGCATGGGAAAGTGTGGAAGTTGCCTGCAATGCAAATTCATTAAAACGGGGAACAAACTTCAGATTAGGGATAGAACCTATACTATAGAGGGTAAATTTAATTGTGACACCAAAGGGGTTGTCTATGTGGCCTTGTGTGAAGTGTGCGCATCATACTATATTGGTAAAACTGAAAGAAAAATTAAACAAAGGTTATATGAACGCCAGTATAGTATACACAAAAATGTAACTATGAATGCGTTGGCAAAGCACATTTAGATTACCCCACACATAAATTTATGTTTGCCGTACTACAACAGGTTGAATATAATATGCGAGGAGGTCCTTGGGAACTCAAGCTAGAGGAATGTGAGCTTATGTGGCAAGTTCGCACATTTGCACATATACCACCGGGCCTTAATGAATATGTATCAATTAAGTGCCTTTTAAAGCTTAAAGCACTTGCTAGGTAGTGTTTAAAGCTGGTGTTTTTAGTTCATAGGTTCATAAATTAGTACTAGGCTAACTGCCCTTGTGAGCCATTTTAAATCTAGCCAATTATCCCTTGTGAGACTCAAACCCTACACCTTCTGTTTGTAAGGCAAACACCTTAACCATTAAGCCACCCTCCCAACCCCATAGTATTTTATTTTATCTTATTTATTATTTTTTAAGTAAAGTTTGATGGGGACCTGTGGCATTGTTCGTCTTGTTACATAGTGTTTTATATGTTATGCATACACTTAAGCATGAGTCCAATTGGCTGAAGTTCTTGGTTTTTGATACATATATATATAAAAATATTTTTTAAAAAATAAAAAAAATGTTTCAATATTTTATAATTTTCCAATATTTGCATCAATAATTGTTTGTCTATTCTAGTATCCTAGTTCAACTTTTATCTACATATTTATTTTTTATAGCTATATATTGTGTATATATATTATATAAGGTTTTAATAATATACATTTTATGTGTTGAGTTTATATGTATTGTATAAGGTTAAATAATTTGCTTTATAACTTACACAGAGGTTTTTAATTAATGTACATGATTGAATAGGTTTCAATTTAAAGAGCACCTATTCTATTTGTATGAATTGGATCCATTTGTAATTATATAAAGTGGTAATTTGTTGTCTTGGCTTTGATGAAGTTGGAGCATTGTCTCTGACGAAAGCACTCACAATAAACAGTGTGGTGTACCTACAGCCTGCTTGATTTTTTCGTTGCTTTACTAGTGTATTTCTGTTTTGATGATGTATGTATTCTACCTATGTTCCAAATTTCAGCTGTACACCACAAATCTATTAATTACCTCTGTTTTTAAATTTATATTTTCGTTTGTTCTCTCCACTGTAACTGTTGATATGCTGCATTCCACTGAAAAAAACATGTCTATTGTAATCTGTGTGTATACTGATCATGTCTAAATATGTAAATGTATCTGTAATTTTTCTATGTGGAGCTTTTTTCCCCAGGTCTCTGCTGAAAAAGGGCCTTTTCAGCTCAGTCAGACACTCACGGTTAACAGTACCTATAAGATTATAAGAGGCAATATGACTGTCATACAATGTGGAAAGAATCACATCAAGGGGAGTATAGAAGGAGTGACACAGACAGAATATAGAAGAATAGCCAAATGATGGAGGTACAGCTGCTACAATTCAAGCAGCCTTGACAACTGAATACAACATACTATTCAATGCAATACAATATGGCAAGATGTATCAGATGTTGACAAGGGTGCCACAGGAGGATTAAAAGTGGGCTTGATAAGAAAATGCAAGATAATGTGGAGTACAGTATAACCATGTATTGTGTAGCAGTGTGAAAAAAAGTCCAAGATACTCTGAAATGTACTGCCAGGTAATAAACTGCAGTATGACACAGTACAGTATATCTAAAATGTCTCCACAGTGAAAGCATGTCTCTCTCAGTTAAAACAAATTTAGGAAGCAGAATGTAAGGTATTCTGTAGTAAAATATAGTATAGCACACAGAAACCCAGTACAGTATATTAGAATGTTCTAGTAATGCAGGCATGGGTGACATAACTTACAGAAGGCTTAGACAGTGGAAACAAGGTATTATATACCACTGTATTTAGATAGTACAAAGCAAGGTACTGTAAAATACATTGCAATATACCATGACAATACAGCATATAAGCTTGTGGGCCAGTAATGATTTAGACCCAGAAGGCATAGAACAAGATGCAAAGTGAATAAAAAAAGATATGGTATTTAGCAGGATCACACTGTTGCCATAGTTATGGGCTGTGGTGCAAATACAAAACAAATACAGGCAGTGCAGTACAAGTTTAGAAAGGAAGCCATGTGAAGTAATGAAGTGGATCATAACTCATTCCAAAAATGAAACATCTTAAACAGTTTCTTAGACTGTATAGTGTTGACTCCCAGAAATCTGGCAAAAATAATTTGACTGCAAGTAAAGAGCATGAGCTCCAATACAACGAATTATAAAAGCCACAATAAACGGTGTTCTCATAATACCTTTTTCTCATTTCGCTTGATCTTCTAAATGCAAAACTGAAACTTCTCATTTATTTATGTCCGTAATGTCATCACAATTACCACGTAGATCAGAAACATATTTCAGTCCAAATTCTCCTCTAACTAGTGTTATTTATATAATCTACATTCATAACAAAAGCATGCCATGTCCCTGATGTGAAAGGTTTTGTATTGCTGTTGCAACTGGAAAACCATGTAATAAAATCTGTTGCTATACCTTTTTCAAGTACAGTGCTGGAAATGATTCAGTTAAGAGTTATACAGTTAGTCTGCCTTCTAATTATTTACAATAAACAGAATGGTTTCATTTTGTATTTCTGTACAGTGTTTGCCTACAGAACTGACTATGGAATTTATATACATGTCTTTCAGTCCTTTCTTTTAATACCAAATAGTCAGCAAGTTTATTATCTTTCTGATGTAATACCTTTTAAATGGTAAGGTTCTGCTTGCAGTTTGTCATAATAAAACCACAACCATTTCCAAAAACTGTTGGTTATTAGCTTAAGAACTTACTGCCTCCAGCTATGTTGGATAGTAGTTGGTTTAGTAATGGGGTGTACCCTTGGGTGTCACAGGGGGCTGGTTGACTACTGGAATTCTTCATGCTTCTTTTCCCTCAGTTTTTTACATCATAAATCATGTCCACTAATGTTTCTGACAGAGATGGTTATTGATGTACCTACGTTTTGCATTTAAAAATTGATGTTACATTTTTTGCAAACTTTTTTTTTCTACCTTGACCCATGTTAGATGCTAACATTTCTCTGTTGTCTCACTGGTTATCTGATTGTGTACTTAGTGGGTCATATACTTCTTAGAGTAACATACTTTCTGATGATATCTTACAACTCCATGCACATGGGAAAGGCAAGCATGTGTTTGCTAAACCATCATGTTTACCTGTCTATTTTTTCTCACTCTGATCATATTCCATCTTGCTAAGCAAGCATTATTAACCTTTTGTCAGTTACACCCACACTGTCTTCAAGACATTTCCTTGCAACATTTAAAAGCTAGTATAGTAGATGGGAGTTACTCAAGTCACACTTATTTCCTCCTACTCCATTTTTTTTCACTGAGTAGGCAAGCAGTCACAGGCCATCTTGAACCCCTGATAATGCAGTACTGTCAAGTAGGGAAATTTCCTCCTGTTCCCTTTTTTTTTCACTGAGTAGGCAAGCACCCATAGGCAGTCTTGAACCCCTGATAATGTTAATACTGTCATGTAGGGAACTTTGTAACTGAGTTGCTTGCATCATTCTGCACACTTCGTTCACTGAATAGCAGGTCATCAGATCAAACTACATGAAAGTAATGGTTCACAATACAAAACAGAAGTACTGTAGAGCACATCTATTTTATAGATGTTCCCACAAAATAATTAATTTAATTTTCTTTCTGTGTAATGCGATGAAGTATACATTGGTTATATAAAGTGGTGATGGAATAAGGGGTGCAGTCTTCAAATGCCCCTCTCAAATAATCACAAAAAATTTGTAGCACAGACCTCCTAGTATAAATAGATTAATGCCGCCTTGTTCTCATTTAAAATATTTTCACCATGCCACTATGTGCAAAGGTTTACGAGAGACTGTTCTGACAATAGGAAGAGTGTTTCCAAAGAACAGCTGTTAATACCACAACAAAGCCAACTGCTAATAGATTCAAGCAAATTCATCTTTTTTTGTAGATAAAGAAGGCAAGTTTGTCTGATGAAGGTAATTACTCCTGCATCGCAACAAATGCTGCTGGTGAGGATCGACAAGAGGTGGTGCTGGCTATTCTGGGTAAGTAGTACTTGGCAAAGGGGCATATCCTGAAATGAGGGGATTTATGCCTCCTGGTACTCTTCTGTGTCATTAATGTTGCGTAGTGCATAGTGCAGTTTTATCATTGAAGATCAGGCACTGTATCATAAATATTCAAGACAGATCTACTATGGGCTTCTGATTATGTCTGGCTTTAAATGAAAAAAAAGATTGTTCACCAAAAATGAAGTTTATCCTACTCAGGTAGCTCTTTATTCAGTTTTCAATGATTTGGGTGTATTGGAAATTTGAAGCCTTATGCCCTAACTAATAGAGAAATCACCAAAATAAGCACAAATAAGTAAAGGCCATTCGGTATGCTTTAGTGAATTGTCATTCACCTAGCTTTTGTTATTGCTTGGTTTAGTTTAATATTTGTGGCCTAGTGACATTGATTCTGCAAAATAAATAAATAACCTGTTTTTGTCGATTTCAAGCTGTGGCTGAGGTATCTCTCAATTCTTGGTTCTGTAGGGACAACTCAGACTACAAGTAATTATTTTAGGAGGTAATTCACTAGCAGATATACTACACTGGAATAGTACCAACATGTTAAATGACTTTAATTCAACCTAAAATTGTCATCTTAGGGAAATTTTCAATGCATGTGCAGCATGCTACTTTACTGAAGTACATTTTTTGTATGCAAATAATTTCAGGTAATTAGTGTTATACTGTTGTACAGTTGCTATATATTTCATGTATAAGATTAAGATTGAAATAAGTAATCCTCAAATTTAATGCAGACATACATTCTTCAAATTTGATATTTAATTTGTCTGTATGATGACAGATGTGTTGGGCAAACTTTATAATCTGATCACCAGTTCATTAGAGCAAGCTACTTTAAAATAATGGTTCCCAATACAAGATAAAATTTATCACAAAGTAATTAATATTTTCTTTATAAAGTGATGAACTTTATATTGGTTATGTAAAGTAGTGTGGGAATAAGGGGTGCAAGAGTTTCCACTTTCTCCATTTTTGCATCATCTTTTTTTTAGTCTAGTCCCACAAATCTTTAGCTGGCATAACAAAAATCTTTTTAATCTATACTCCTAAATACTTCATCTTATTATCTCCTTATAAATATGGGCATTGCTGAACCAATTCATATGAGGGTACATAATTTATGGCTATAGCCTTTATTTTATCTTCATTAATTTTATATCCTGAAAAGACATGAAACTGTCTCAAAATATTCCACTTCACTGAGATGTCCTTGTCTGGATTTATTTATTTTACATTTGTTTACTGGGATAATTCAACTGGATACATGTCAATTTTCAGCAGAGGCCCGGGGTGAAAAGCTCCAAAAAGCACATTCAACAAACTGTTATATTTTTACAGTTTAAAACACAAATTAAACACAAATAAAAAGATTTGTATACAGATGTAAACAAACAAACAGATATACACAAATTATTACATTTTTACTCAGAAGTAAAATTCTAGACAGTCTTTATAAGAATGATAGGTTATTGAATGCCTAGTAGGCTAACCTGGTAGTAAATCCAAGGAGATTATAGGATATATAAGTTAAGAAACAAAGTGTAGGCAGAAGTGTAGGAAATTTGATCAGGTACAAAATAATATCATCTACAATTAAAGCCAACTTTTCTCGATTACTGTACCAATTATATCCTTGTATTTCTGAGTCCCTTATTTTCTTTGCCGATGGCCCAAATATAAAGCAAATAGCAAAATGGAAAGAGGGCATTCCTGCCTAGTTCCTTTGTTCAAACAGAGCTTATCTGAGAGGAACCCTCGCACTTTAATTCTTGCCTCTATTAACATTAATATTGTATCAGGAATTCAAATGCTTCCAATGCCCTGCTCATAAAATCCCAGCTTACTCTGTCAAATGCTTTCTCTGCATCTAGACCCACCAACAGAGGTATTCTCTTACATTCTGCTTCCATATGGATCATTGTTCTGTTAATGTTGTCAAATACGGTTTACGATTGAAAGTTCGAATCAGCTTCGGTCGACCTATAACAAAGGTCAACTCGAAATGCTGAATACAAAATTTAGAATGTAAACCCGAAATGAAACTGAATACATCGACCACCATAGTTCGATGTATTTGACATAGCAGGAGGTGACATCACTCACTTCCTGCTATGCACATTAACGTACCACTGAACTCTACAGTCAACGGTACGTTACTTCTAGTATTTTGCAGGGGGCTGCACCCCCCACACCCCCTGTACATTAAATATACCAACTCCGAGATTGCACTACAGTGAGGAAATGAGCTAATTCCCTGTTCCTCACTGAAGCGCAACCTCCCTGCACAATGTCGAACCAAAATGATCGACCTACACTACCCGTTTGCTCTAGTGTGACTCGATTGATTTTGGGTCGACATTCTGCCTACCTGGGAAACTGCCTTTCGGCTATGTGCCAGTTAACCAAGATGGTTTCAACGTTGCCATAGTAAACCGTCAAATACATATTTCACTCCCCTTCACAAAACCATGCTGACCCATTTCTATCAATTTTTGAAACATCTTTACTATTCTTTTAGCTAGTATAAACATAAACAATTCTTTTAGCTAGTTTAAACATAAACACTTAATAATTGTGGTTTAAAATTGAAATGAGTCTCTATGAAGCTGGGTCTGAAGGGTCTTTGCCATCTTTAGGTAACACATCCACCACAGCTTTTTTACAAGATTTTGGTGCTCCCCATATTTTAAAATACTGTTAAACAAAATCTTCCAGATCTTTATCACTTTCATCCTTCCTAGTTTCCAAATTTCACTGGAATACCATCTGTTCCTGGAGATTTTGCATCACTGCTTTTATCTCTTCACCTCCTATCTTTTACTGCTAGTTGTTGAGCCTCATCTAGATTGGCATAATTAAGTCTTCCGTAAATATTTCCATTTGTACTCTTTCTTGATCTCCACATTTCTGTGCATTATACAAATACCTGTACAGGATCTCTGGTTATTTTTCTTGTTATGGGTTCCCTAAGTTTGGTGACAGCCCTTTTAATGTTCTGTTGCCTAAGTCACTGAGCTAAATGTTTTTGTGCTCTGGAGTTATCAGAAAATAGTTGCATAACTGGAGTCTTTCTAAACTCATGCATATTATACAGATACTCATAGGTTCATAGGTAGGTACTAGGCTATCGGCCCTAGGGCCCATACAAGCCTAGCCAAAAAATGTACCCTGGCTTTCGCCACCCAAGAAAATTATTTTCCTGTGCCCCTGTCGAGCAGAGCCACAGAAGTGATCCCTGGGGTGAATTTCCTATTTCCCATCCAATCATCAAGATTTTTCATGAAGAGTGCTAATGAGGAGCTCTGTTTGACATAGATAGGTAGTCTGTTCCAGAGTATGGGAAGTCTCTGGGACAGGAATCTATCCCTCCAGCATGTTCTGTTTATTGTGGTGACAAGGTTAGGGTCCCTAGAGCGTGTAGCTCGGAGGGATTGGGATTTCTTTAAGTGGAGCATGTCCAACAGCTCTGGGTTTGACATAGCTTTGTATGTTAGGCAGAGATCGCCCCTGAGTAGGCGATATGCGATGGAGTAAAGCTGCAGTTTTTTGAGACGGTCTGCATAGGGCATATGTTTGAGGCCAGTAATCCTCTTTGTGAGGTATTTCTGTGGTCTTTCCAGTTGTTGTAGATGTCTTGTGAGGTGCACACCAAAAGGGGCGTTGTACTCTATAATGGGTCTAATGAGTGATGAGTAGAGGTGAACAATGACCTCTTTTTTTCTGGATGAGCATCCTTTTGTGATGAGATGAGCCACGTAGAAGGATTTCCTGACCACTGTGGCGATGTGATTATCAAAGGAGAGACTACTGTCCACCTGTGTCCCAAGGTCTCTTATCACATTTTCAGCATTAAGTAGACTACCAGCTATGTGGTAGTTCATGGGTACAGAGTTTTTACCAAAGGGGATGACAATACACTTTTTGGCATTGAGCTTCAGGCCATGGCTTTGACACCAGGTATCTGTCTCATTGAGGCCCTTTTGTAGTTTGTCCACATCGTTAGGAGTTTCGATTATGGCTCCTAGTTTGCAGTCATCTGCAAACTTTGTTAACAAAGACCTTCTGTGTTGGCCTGCACTTCAGAGAAGTAGATACCAAACAGGAGAGGACCCAGGACTGAACCCTGTGGTACTCCACTTGTCACTGGTCTGATGTCGGATTTGGAATCCGCTACTTTCACAGTGTGGGTTCTGTCCATGAGCCAGTTGGCAACCCATCTTGTGACATAGGGATTTATACCTAGGTTAGTGAACTTTATCTATAATTCCAGAGTGGGGGATGGTGTCGATAGCCTTGGCGAGATCTAGATAAGCTGTGTGAACCATTTTACCCTGATCTATGGCTTTGGTGACTGCTTCAAAGAAGTCAATCAGGTTTAGGAGACATGATCTGCCTTTTACAAATCCAAACTGTGTAGGGTCCAGAGTTTGGAGATTACCAATGTCTTTGTTTATGAGTTCCATGATGATACGTTCCATGGCCTTGCAGACCAGGTTCGTCAGGCTAATGGGGAGGTAGTTCCCAAGGTCCGTCGTGGCTCCCCCTTTGTGGAGTGGGATAACTGTCGCGGTGTGCCATTCAGTGGGTACAAAGCCTGAGGTGAGGCTATGATTGAACATGGTACTTAGGTAGGGTACCAGTTCATTCTGTAGTTTGTGTAGAACGCAGCCTGGGATATTGTCAGGTCCCATGGATGCTGTGTTCTTGGCTTTGGAGAGTGTGTTTTTTACCTGTGCAGCTGTGATTACAGGTACTTTGCATTCTTCTGGTATAGAGATGGGCCCTCTAGGGGGTGAGAGGGGGGTAAAGTTAGCACTGAACCTATCTGCCAGGATGTTGGCAATATCAGTTGGTTCTGTATGTTTAGTGGCATTGTGCTGTAACCCAGAGCAGATCTGAGTGTTGCCAATGAGATTCTTGACATAGCTATAGAATGCTTTGTGGTTGTCTTTAGAATCAGTGGCAATTTTGTTTTCGTAACTAGCTTTGGAGGATTTTATGAGGGATCTCAGCTTCTTACTGAGGCTGACCAGGGAGTTCCTCCAATCGTGGGATTTTACTCTTTTTATTTTCTCTTTAGTATTCTGCAGTTTCTCCTCCTCTTGTTCTGTGAAATTCCCCTTATTCTGCAATACTTAACCTTTGTTAGCCCCTCAAGTTAATTTCTATTGTTTCTTAACCATATCTCTGTCTCTTTTATTTTAACCCTATTTTTAAACTCCATTTTCATTGTATCACAGTTGCCAAATATAACTTCTGATAATTCTGGAATAATTTCCACTACCCATTCCTCAAATTCATCTCTTTTTAACAAGCAGGTGGAAAAGTGCCAGTCTAGTGTTTTTAATCAGTAGCTAGTTCATCTGATGCTGCTGGGGAGATCCTTAAACTGGTGCCTCTCTCAACTAGAAGCTGAGCAAAAAAAAAAAAAGTAATCTTAGACTTTGTGCCTATGGGGAAATGGCCCTTTTGCAGAATCCCATTTATGAGTCTGGTCTTTATGCTTATTTATTTATTCCCACAGGCTACAGCTGGAAGAAGACACAAGGCTTTTGTACTTCTGGTTTCTCGAAATTAGCAGTTGTAAACAGAAGTATAGCTAGTGTAAGATAAAAGGGGTACCCATGTTGAGTGCAGGATGTTATGGGGCATTATTGGCAGATATCAGTCGATCAGTAGTACAGTATTGGTATTCATTTTTAAATACCAGTATGGAAATAAATTCTGATACTGTTTTTGTGGGCTGGGCCAAAGCCTGAACTCTTTGCTTTGTATGAGGATAAGTTGTGCAAGCTGCTTCCTACAAATGTAGCAAGTGGTTTGCTACAGTTTTTTTAAAATTGAATGATTTATGTATGTATATATGTATATATATATATATATATATATATATATATATATATATATATATACACACACACACACACACACATATGTATGTATGTGTGTATATATATATATATATATATATATATATATATATATATATATATATATAGAGAGAGAGAGAGAGGCATTTTCATCTTTGGTTTATAGTTGAGGAGCACAAATCTGGGAGAATGGACCTGGCCACTCAATAGTGGAACACTAGATTGGGAACAATACTATGTGCTGGATGACCAGCTATTGCTTTGCTTTCAAATATTGCATATGCAATAGTGATATGTTATAATAGTAATTTATGTTGCAACCACAGTTAATGGTGAGCTTATTTATTTATATTTTAAACAAATGCTCATACTTGCTTCATCCTCTGTCTGGTGCAGTGGTACTTTTTTTGTCCCTCGGCTGTGTTGAAAAGGGGCTTGGGCCCAAATGGACTATCCCACTTAAATGGAAATAAATAAAATAAATGTATAAAATAAATGGTTACAGTCAAAAATAAACTGAGCTATAATTAAACCCCTTAAAATAAGTTCAGTAATGACATCTTAATCATGTGAAAATTCATAATTCTCATGTTTATATGCTAGGCCCAGTGTCAGTCATATTTTGTATGAAGCACATCTTTTTTCGCTCCACTTCTTACCATAAAACCTCACTGTTTGTATGCATAAGTTTGAAAGCCACATTTTATTCCTTTCTGATTATTTACCTAATGAGTAGAAACGTGTGTGTGTGTGTGTGTGATGACAACTTATGACAAGGTGAAAGGGGTACTGCTTTGGTATGAAAGTGTGCTGCCAAACAATAAGAAGTGTTGGAGACTGAAAAAACAGTCCTTTTTCTGATCTTCTTACTCATCTTTAAGTTGTTTTGATTGGCCTTTAATTTATTTCAGTGCCGCCTAACATTGAACCCACAGATGTAAACCTAACAGTCAGAGAAAGGCATACTGCGTTATTTGAGTGCCTGGCATCTGGGACACCCTTACCAGGTAAGGAAGTGTGTTTTATTATTGCTATATTACTTCTCTTGGTTGATTACATCATCTTACTGCCTTAAGGACAGTGCAAATATTCCAATAAAATTATGTGCCTAAGCAAGACAATGGTAAAACAAGGTGGTTGTGGCATTTGGTTCAGAAAACATGCTTCTTGGAGAAAAACATCACCCTTTTCTTTATTATATAAAATGTCTTCTGTACAAATGCTGGTGGTGGGAGGCTAATTTGTGAAGTATTTGGTAAATCTTAATTGAAAAACCTAGCTGATCCTACTTTTAGTTATGTACTGAACTTAGCAGGAAAAATACTTTGTTCTGTGTTGATAGCTCATTCACTGATGATATCTGTTACTCAATGTGCTCCTAACCTAGCTTACCTGACTACCTATCCTGGTACAAACATACTATTGGTAAGAAGGTTTGCAAAAGTGACTTTCTTCTGCAAGATTTGGCAACTACAAAAGGAGCTTCATAATAAGAGGGCTATAGTAAAAATGAAGCCCATATTAAGGGGTGTTTTGTGTTCTGTTAGCTGGATAATCTAACCACATCAGGTGCTGCCTGGAACTAGTCAGTCTGCTTTCGAATGGTGTTATTCCTAGCTGTGCCACCAAAATCTGTGAGTGGGGGGTTGTTGAGTAACATCCTTAGTTCTGGAGGTCTAGCCAAGTCTTAGAAGTTAGCAGCTATTGGCCAGTGGTCTCATTTCAGGTGGAATATGTGGGCACCCTTTTAGATGTGTGACCCTAGGTATTGTGCCTATAATGGACCATCTAACATGCTACATGTCTTATAAATCCTGAAGGTCTTATTATAAACTGATGTGAATATCAGATGTTACACTGGCCCGAATACCAGAGGCTTAGTATTTCTGTGTCGGTTGAGGTCGCTCCAGGACTGACGTCAGGTTGTCAGTGATATAAAATCAGGCAGCCGACGCCATTACATCAGTCTTTCTTGCCAAGAAGCCCAAAACAGAAGCAGTTCACATGATAGCCGGTCGGCCGCTACCTGAGTTTTTGTTTCCAAATTGAAGTTGAAGTCTTCTAAATTCAAGTACCCCAGGATCCTTTTTTCTTGCTCTAACCGATGTCAGAAAAAGTTAACGATTGTCTCACCTGTGGAAATCAAATACCACACCGAGACTTCCATTCTTACTTCGTCACCTGTTTAGGCCCAGACCATGACATCCCTCACTGTCACTTTTGTGCTTTGTTCATTATTTATTTATTTATTTATTTATTTATTTACATTTGTTAACTGGGAGTGTCCGACTGGACGTAGGTCCATTTTCAGTGGAGGCCCAAGAAGAAAAGCTCCACAGTTAGAATATACAGACAGTAGTTACATTGAATTTACATAGTGATTAACATAGCAATTAATTACAAACATAGTTACAGATGAAGAACATAGTACATCAGTAGACAACTAGAATCTTTATCTGTGAAGTACATAACAGACATTAACAATTGTTACAATAAGAAGTTCCTGCTGTATAATAAGTAGTAGGCTTATGAGCATCTGAGCTTGCTATAATCAAGGTAGTTAGTGGGGTGGAAAGAAAGGTAGTGGTTGGATGGGGTGGGTGATATTAGAGTGGGAGTTGCAAGAGCATAGCCAGCATGTTTTTAGGTGCGCCTTTAGTAAACTTTTGAAGTGATTGCATGATGGTATGGAGGTAATTGTGAGTGGGAGGGGAGTTCCATAATTTGGCTATGGCGCAAGAGAATAGTGCTTCACCAGCAGAGTTATTGGCTTTAGTGATCTGCAAGTGATTTTTGTTGCTAGATCTTAGTGGTCTGGTGGTGCGATAGGGGTTGGAGTGGATTCTGGAGGGATGGGACATTTAGTGGATGGTTTACTAGTTTGTGGGTGAGTGTGAGTTGATACCATTGAAGGAGGTGAGGGAGTTCAAGCCAGCCCAGTTTAGCAAGTGAGAGACAGTGGTGACTATGGTAGGATGCCCCTGTGGCGAATTTGGCGATTTTGTTGTAGCAGGTCTCTAGCTTGTTTAGATTGCATTGCCTTAGGTTGGTATATATTGGAGAGGCATAAAGTAGGGTGGAGATAAGGTGGGAATTGGTTACTGAAATCTTTGCTGCTTTGCTGAGAAGTTGCTTATTTCTGTATAATGCTCCTAGTTTTTTTGTGGATTTTTTTTTTATGGTCAGGGATATGTGAATGTCACATTTTAGTTTATTGTCTATTTCCACTCCTAGCAATTTGGTGTTTTCTGTTGGTTGTATAGTGGTGTTATCTTTTGCTGTGATGTTAAAGTGAGAGTTTTGATCATGTTTGGTGGGTTGGAAGATGAGTAGCATAGTTTTGTTTGGGTTGAGTATTAATTGGGCATCGGATAACCAAGTTTCAACAGAGAAAAAGGCTTCCTGTGTGACTTTTTGCAGTTTGGGTAGGGAATGGGCTGAGCAGATGGTTGAGTCATCTGCGTATTGTATGAGTGTGCCATGTTTGATGGTAGAGGCTGGATTATTGGTGAAAATAGAGAAGAGTAGGGGTCCAAGGATGGATCCTTGGGGAACCCTTATAGAGACAGGTAGTTGGGGAGATATGTCATTCTGCCATGCAACGGATTGTTGGTGGTCAGACAGGTAACTCTGAAACCAGTTGGTGACTGATTGAGAGAAGGATAGGTTATTGAGGACAGAGATGAGTTGTTTGTGTGGGACCATGTCAAATGCTTTAGATAGGTCTAGGAAAGTAGCAGAGGAGAGATATCCATTGTTTTTATGCTGAAGGATAGTGTTAGTAAAGCAGAGTAAGGCAGTGGTGGTGCTATGGTTTGGTCGGTAACCATGCTGAGTATTGGAAAGGAGGTTGTTAGTAAGGAGGTAGTCTGAGACCTGAGAGTGAATGCATCTCTCTAGTATTTTGGAGAGTGGAGAGAGAATAGCTATGGGGCAGTAATTGGTTAGTTCTGTGGAGGGGCCGCCTTTGTGGAGGGGAGTTATATGTGATACTTTCCATAGTGTGGGAACGTAACTTTCTGACAGAGATCGGTTAATCAAGATGGATACTGGGTAGGCCAGAGCATCAGCTGCAATATGTAGGTATTCATTTGGGAGGTTGTCTGCTGCTAACATGGTCAGCTTAAGTTTAATTAAGAGTTTTTTAATGTTGTAGGTAGGTACAGGAGAAAAAGAACTAAATAGTCCATTAAAGAACAATGAACTTTTAAGTAGATATAACTGGTGAAACCAAAGGATAAAACCACCATCAGCTTTATTAGGACCAGCACAACTGACTCAGTTGTGTTTAGTGTTAGTCATTGGTCCTAATAAAGCTGATGGTGGTTTTACCTTTGGTTTCACCAGTTATATCTACTTACAGGCGAAAAAGAGAAGGCAGTGGGGAGATTACTTATTGAAGGTGTGGGTTGGAGGGGAAAGGGGTTGTGTTGTTTAGCTAGTGATAGTATGGTTTGTGCAAAGTGTGTGTTAAATGAGGTAGCAATATTTTCGGAGGAGTGAGGGATGTTAGGAGGAGGGCTACTGACTTTACCTGGGTGGAGGATGGAGTTTATGGAGGACCAGAATTGTTTGGGGCTGTGTTAGGAGGAGTCTAGGGCAGACTGGTAGTACTGGAATTTGTCCTGTTATATTAGCTTTTTGACTATTGCATACTTCTAGGAATTTCTGTCTAGTTGAGGGGGGGTTTGGTTTTGCACCAGTGCTCCCAGGCTTTATCCCTGTTTTTCATTTCTGACTTAGTGGTTTTCTGTAGCCATGGGGGAGGGTTGTGCTTTAGTTCTGGAAAGTCTTATGGGGGCATGGTAATTAAGAATGCTCAGGAAGGTATATTAAAAAATTCAACTGTGTCATCAAGACTCAGGTACTTTAGAGGATGCCAGTTACATTCTTTGTGGGATGAGATGAATGTGAGTGGGTTAAAGTTTAGTTTTTTACGTATTTGACAGTAGATGACAGGTTTAGCTTGGTATAGGTATTTTTTGAGTAGGAATGTTGGGGAGTGATCACTGAGGCTATCTGATAAGCAGCCTGTTATATATGACTGGGGGCTCTTACTGACTAGTATCCAATCGAGGGTAGTGTACTTGCTGGAGTTTATATTTATCCTGGTTGGCGACTGGACTAGTTGGGTGAAGCCATGAAGGTTTACATGACGGGTTGGATGGTTGCCAGAACAGGATTGCCAGTCAATATTGAAATTACCTAAAATTATAGTTTCTTGGGGGAGATGGTGGGTAGACCAACTGAGGAGGTTTTCTAGTGGAGGGATGTTTTGGCCAGGTGGGAAGTACCATTCAATTGTGTTGATGGTTTTGTTTTGAAGTTGGTATATATATTATTTCTTCATTGCCTATTTGTGGAGCTGATGATTTTAAGATCTGGATGTTTAGATGCTGTTTAAATATTATAGCTACACCGCCTCCTTTCTTGTTTAGCCGGTCTACTCTTAGTATGCCATAACCGGTAGGGAGTATTTGCTCACTGGTAATGTGAGGTTTTAGCCAGGTTTCTGTCAGGATGGCTATATCTGGGGAGTACAAGTCTATGGTGGCATGGAGTTCATGGACTTTGTTGGATATACTTCTAATATTTAGGATTAGTAGAAGGAAGTCACTTGGCTTTCTATTGGCTGTAATATGGGAGAAGTTGTGGTTTCTAGTCTGATTATGAGGATTGGGGTTGGAGATGGTAGGGCCAGGGTTGGGGTGGATGTCTCCACATAGGGCTAGTTTTGTTATGCATGAGGTTATTAGTTTTCTCAGTTTTGGAATGTGTTTGGTTATTAGGGAAACTTTATGATTGTGCTCTGTGGGTAATAGGTATGGTAGGAGGGTTATTATGTTAAGTTGTAGGGATGCTTTATGTTTGAGTAATATAGTTGCTAGAATATGCGGGGGGGTGCTTAGGGATGGTTCTTGAGTTGGTGGGGGGGGAGCTGAGTGAGGGTGAGACATGAGTGGTGGTGTGAGTAGTAGTAGTACAGTGGTAGTGGTTGATTTTTACATTAGGAGGACTGGGATTATTTATCCTAGTGGCAGTAGGTGTTTACCTGGTCTATCTGAGCTGGAAGTACACATAAGGGCTCTAACTATCTTTTTGTTCTTCTTTTATATACCATGACTGTACTTTAGCAGTTAAAAAAAACTGTATTGTCTGCTGCTGCTTTAAGTAGTTAATTGCACTGTATTACATTGTATCTATTAGTTGTAGGTAGTTTGTGTGGTCTTGTTACACTTGGGCTCCAAAGCAGCTATTCTACATTAAGAAGGTGTTTGTTTTTTGTACCCTTGTGGCAGTCATGTGCTGATCTAACCTGACTGAGTTTGAGATTGCTGGTGGAAGGCTTATCTTGTGCTTTTCTGATTGGTAGTTTCTTAAAACTTGTTTCTATTTGCTCATATTTAAGCCTCACCTTTGCATGGTGCTGATCTTCACATAGTGGTGGTTAGCAGTGCCCTTGTATAGAAGCAAAAGCCTAGAAGCTCAGTTTTTCCCTAAACAGCTGTCAGTGAAACCCTTCCAGCTTTTCTTCTGCTCTAGGAGGAACTCGCGTGTGCACTGAGCAGTGTTGCCTTATTGATCAGCTTTAGCCTACACAAAGTATAGGTCGTCCTTGTAGTCTTGGCACTATCAACACATTCCTGTCAAATTAACCCATTCCCTTCCCTAATAAACCATACAGTAAGAGCCTGCTATCATGGTTGGGCAGTTTCCCATCATCTCTCTGGCCAGCCTGATAGACGTGGGCATCTTGAGGCAATGTAGCAATTGTCTCTTGTATACTAACAACCACTTACTCCCGAAACAAACAAATACTTTATCTTAGAGATGTAGTTACACTATGAAATTGGAGGCAAGACTGTGATATAAGGACAAATTGAATGCCAAGCAGGTTGTCAGCACACACACACTTCCCACACTAAATAACGGCATGAGACATAAACCCACATATGCAGAGGTACTCACTAGTAACTTACCAAAAGATCAGAGGCCCCCAAACAGAAAACACACACATAACAATGCAAAACACAACCATAGCACATAATAACACACACACACCAGTGTCTAAACAAATAAGCTCATAAGGTGTAACACCACAAAACCTAATGTATTGGTCATGGGTGACTTCATTGTGAGACAGATGTTCCCCTCACCAGGCTAGATAAGGAGATGGTTACGGTTTGCTGTCTGTCAAGTGCCAGGATTCATCAAGTCACTCGAGCACTAAAATCATTCAACCACACTCTGTCATAGTCCATGTGGGGGCGAATGACTTCAGACATACCTCACTGGACTATATGAAGAGAGACATGACTGAGCTCTCAGATTGTGTCACAAGCAGGCATAAACCTAGCCTTAAACAGGATTCTACCTTCTCCAAGGATGATGCCACAATATAAGCAAAAAATGATTGACTTTAACAATTGGCTTAGCATTTGGTGTCAGTCCCAGGGGATCCTATGTCTGTCAGTCTGGGAAGACATGGTTGACAGGCCATGCTGCTTTGTCAGAGATGGCCTGCGCTTGTCTTCTCTAGGCTTTTGGATACTGGCAAAGGCATAACCCACCCCTGTTGTGCCTTTTTTATGCAATGTCAAAATAAACAACCTCCCTACATAACAAAATCCTCTCTAGATAAACTCAAGGTATGCTGCTTAATGCTAGGAGTCTAAACAAGAAACTGTACTCCCTGGAAGCACTTCTCACTTGGAGGATGCTGACATTTGTGGAGTCACAGAAACATGATTCAAAGACACCAAAAGCACCCAGCCATGCTGGGCTACAATACCTTTTATACATTCAGAGCACAAACTGAGCATGAAAGAACCAAAGGAGGAGGTGTATCCATCTTCATTAAGAATAAGTACACCTCAAGATTGGTCAAACAGCATGACTCTCTTGAGCTACCCCATGTCCTGTTAACTATAGATAGAGCCCCTACCACATCATAGCTAGCTATAGGTCCCCCACCATGAAACAGGAAAAGCATGCTACATACCTAGACTTACTGAAGTCAATTGCCATACAGCCGAGCATCTTACTCATGGTTTATTTTAATTATCCTACCATCAAATGGAAAACATACATGACCACAAACATGCTGGCTCTGAGGTTCTCAGACATCAAATGCTCTGGAACAGCTAGTCAGCACACCCACAGGAGGCTCAACTATCCTGAACATAGTACTCAGTAACATAGAAGAACATTGCACCCCCCATGTTGTCCTCAGTGGTAAAATTGGAGCATACATCAGTCTCATTCAATGTAATTATAAGACCAGATACCCCATCAAGCTAAAAAATGCTTAAGAATTTTTCTAAGACAAATTACCTCCTACTAATTGATGGTATAAGAAGTTTCAAAGCTTCCTCGAACTCAGATAATACAGACTCCTAATCAGAGGTGTACACCAATGCCCTGCATAACCACTTAAGCAGTTGAATAGATTGGCTGTATCTAACTGGATTAAAACCAGGTCTTGCTGACAAACCTAGCCACCCTGGTGGACCCCTAGTATTAACAGGCTATACAACAAGAGAAGGAAACTACTCTCAAGAACAAGTGGGGACTGGCTCAGCAGAGCGAGAAATCCCTCTCTAGTGTAAACGAACAAGTTAGAGATGTTGTCAAGTCCTCCAAAGCTAATTACGAAGGCAAAGCAGCCTCCCTAGTGAAGGGTAATCACAAGACATTCTTTAAATACACACAAAATGTAAAAGGCAATATCCAGCTAAGTGCTGAGCTGCTTGTGGATGACACCACCTGTACTCGGTCAGAAGTAATAGCCAACCTGCTAGCTGACAGATTTGGAAAACTTCATCCGTCTATCCCTTCCAGTCATTCTCCAAAGTGTACTTGCCACCATTCCTTGGCCTAATATCTCAAGAGAGCAGGTCATCTCAGTGCTTTCCGAGGCCAAAAACACAATATCCTTGGGACCAAACAACATCCCAGGTTGCCTTTTAAACAAATTAAAACCTGACCTAGCAGACCCACTTGGATCCCTGTTTAACCACAGCCTAAGAACTGGCTATGTTCCAGCAGAATGGAGGACAGCAACAGTAATCCCTCTGCACAGAGGAAGACCATCGACTGACCCTGGGAATTATAGGTGCATAAGCTTGACTAGCCTCATCTACAAGGCCATGGAAAGAATCATTATGGACCTTATTAATAAGGACATAGATATCTCCAAATTCTGGAACCAACCCAGTATGTCTTCATTAAAGGTAGATCATGCCTGTTAAAAATGGTAGATGACTTTGAGAAAGTCACCAATGCCCTGGATGAGCTAGCCAAGACATTTGACACAATTCCCCTCTTAGGTGTTGTAGAAACACTCTCCCAATTAGAAATAAATCCCTATATTACCAGATGGTAGCCAGCTGGATCACTGATAGGACATGTACAGTCAATAGGGGTGACTTCAACTCTAGCAAAAGACCAGTCACCAGTGGCATACCACAGGGTTCTATGCTTCGCCCTTTACTATTCGGAATTTATTTCTCAGAAGTCCAGGCATACTTGCACGGCCTGTGTCTGACCAAGTTCACTGATGATCGCAAATTAGGAGCAATCATTGAGTCACCCAATGATGTTAATATACTACAGACAGAGTTAACACACACAAATGATTGGTGCCAAAGCCATGGATTAAAGCTAAATGCAAAAAAAAAAAAGAATTATTATTCCCTTTGGGAAAGGTGACATTCCTGCTAATTACATTATAAACAGCACCCCCCTAAGTGTAGACCCAGTGGTACATGATCTAGGTACTCAGGTTGATAGCAGCCCGAACTCTGAACACCACATATCCACAGTAGTAAGAAAATCCTTCTATGTTACACATCTTATAAGTAAATTCATTGCATCTAGATCTATGGATTTTATAATTCCATTATACTCGGCCCTCATCAGGCCAATAGTTTGAGTACAGTGCTGCCTTTTGCATTTATTTCACCAGACAACTGCAACAGAGAGACCACAGAGGTTTCTCACCAAAAAATTACAGGGTACACAAAACAACTCTTATTCAGAAAGACTGAAAGTCATGTCGCTGTATTCTGTCTCCTACAGGTTGCTAAGAGTTGACCCAGCTCTGATGGAAATGATAAAGATTTATAAATCAAACTGCAGGAGGGTCACTCACTCCAGGGATCTTAACCTAACCTCTGACATGAACAGGTCATACTGGAGAGAGAGATAAATGTCCCAGTGACTGCCACTTCTCTGGAACAAGCTTCCAGCTCACGTGAAACAGAGCACGTCCATGACCATTTTCAAGCACAACCTAGACCAATGAATGGGTAACCGCAAATTAACTCCTGGGGTGGTGCCCATGTCCCTCCTGGACAGAGGAAGTCAATATTAATTACCATAGACCCCTACCACTGCAAACTTACACACTTAACCACTGACAATTGGGGCAACTTGGGATAAATATTGCTAGGCTTGTAATGGTTCTAGGGCCCTTAGCCTAGAAACCTCCTATGAACCTGTGAACAATAATTCAATAAGTGACAAATTGCATGTCAGTCATGACATATTGCATGTCAGTCAATGTGCTGCTTAGTGGATAAAACAGTGATAAACAACAGGATGCAACAGTTTAATATGCGAATTACCTGCTCCTAGTGATTACCAGTCATGTCTAACATATCTCTGTTCTAAGGCTATTTCTTTTTGGATAATTCTTCTTGTACATAAAAGTGGGAAATGTATTCTGAATAACCCAATACGTTGATAATTACAGATTGGATAACATACATACATCTGTAAATTATAGTGAAGTTTTCTAGTCTGACTCAGAAAAAAAATACTTGCTGCAGTGGTAGTGAACTTGTTAATGTTAATAAATGTGGCATCTCAACACCTATAAATAAATAAATATATAAATGAATAAAGCCCAGGACTTTTCCATTTTTGTAGAAAAATACTATAAAATACTAGAAAATGGACTGTCTGACTACTGGGAAAAACGTGACATTTCTTGTAAATTGGCATTTAAGGTGAGGTGTAATTAACTGAGTGTCAGTTCCCTGTAGAAAAAGACACCAAAGAACATAATATTGAATTGCTGTTTTCCATGGGGAGTATGGCAATGATTCTCTTCCTTTGAGAGATGTCTCCCTTATTTGACCTCATGCAGCCATGGAGTTGGTATATATACATTTTAGTGGCATGGGGGACTTGCCCCCTTGTACAGGGATGCAGGGGTGTTAATTCCACGCAAGAAAAAAAGACACTTTTAATGTTTTCACCCTTCTGTGTTTCAGGCATTATTTTTCAGTGTTTCTGATGCTTGGGATTGTACAGTTCTGCATTCCATAGTAGAAGCCATCTTAACTTGTATTCTTTCCCTGTGCTTATTATTTCATTGCACGTTATGTAGTGCTCTGTACTTCACGTTCTCTTTATATGTAGATGCACTAAAGCATTATGACACACTCTTGGTAATATCAGGATTTCCTTCAAAATCATGGGTATAATCTCAACAATTTCAGGTCACAAAACTAGAATTTCATTTCCAGTAACCATAAGTCTGTGCATCTCTGCCCATAGGTTATAATTAAAAAGTAAATGTAAAATTATAAAAAAAGATACCATCATTCAAGATATAGGAGAAAAAATAGACAGTAATTTAAACTTTGTTGAGTGTGGACATACCAATTTCAGATGGACATACCAAATTCAGAAAAACATACTATCTAATGTTAAACAGCATAACCAATCACGCCAGAGAGTTCACTGTTATACATTATACCTTACTGATGTGAGCTGTTATTGAATATATTACTGCTTTCTCCATCTCTGTTTCAAAATGAGACTGTTCTACCTTTAAGGCAATGCTTCCCATGCCTCACTGCTTAAACTGTGTGTGTGTGTGTGTGTGTGTGCGTGCGTGCGCGTGCATATATATATATATATATATATATATATATATATATATATATATATATATATATATTTTTTTTATTTTTTGTTTGTTTGCTTGTATTAGGAATTAAAATGAGTTATAATGTCATATGTCTCAGAGATAAACTAGATGATATCCAAGAAATATATACTATAGAAATGGTTACAGGTAAAGCAGAGGTAGAAATAAATACATATTACCATGAATGAGTTTGTAGGTTAGTCTTCATATGACCAGTGCATAAGTAATAGCCCTGCGGCTGTTCACTAGGTTTGAGTATATGTATGTTTGTTTATTTATGTATACACATATTAGGTGAGTGGTCCTGGGGAATCTTTTCACTAGCAGCTCGCATCACATGACACAGAATATACAATGCCTCACAATAATCTGCTGCTAAAGCAAATTTTTTTTTACATGTCCCGACAAGTTAGTCACTATATAAAGAAACTTTCAAGAACATTTAGTGCCATAAGGTTATTTTTTATTTTTGTTTATTTATTCATTTTTTGTTGACCAGGTTAGGCCCACTTGGTCAGTGTCTTCCTCTTCTCTTTTTCAATAACTGCCGCTTGAGCTACTCCCAGCTTATGCAAACGGACCCTCAGTTTAATGTCACGTCCAAAGGATGGCACACCCAGAAATGCAGCACCTCCTTATGCTTCACTGCAGTGTCAGTACTAGAAAATGAATCTACGTACCTGGTGTGGGACTAGAACCAACAGACTTCTGACCTTCCAGCACCAAAAGCACATATCATACATTTTGATCCACTGGCACTGACTAATGCACAACAGTATACAAAATGTACAAGCTTTTATTTTTTTTGCTTGGCCTCCCTTTTACGGTTTTTCTTTCTTGAAAATAGGGTATTCTGTGACAAGAACAGATCTGAGTTAAAAGTGTTGGGGGCAGTCTGGTTCAATGAATGTCAGTTATACAAGTTGCATTTGTACACATTTCTCCATCCACAACTGGTGTATGGTTTTAGACAATATACCTCCTGACTGTTGAAAAACCTCCTGAAATTGATATGATTAAGCACAAATAAATAAAATTAGCCAACCATGCATTCTGAAAAATAAGATCATTTAACAAACTCCATAACTTAAGAAAATTTAACCATGGTAAACATGGAAGAGATTTTTTTAAATTTTAATTGTAGCACATTTCACTGCATAGATTAAATAAATTAATTTTAAAAAAGAGCATTGTGCTGTGTCATACATCTGACCCTAGTCTAGGCTAAGTTTGAGGCGAATTAAAATAGTGACATGTAGATGCAGTTAACCCTAAATCAAAAGTAAATACCATTCTGCGACTGAATGTGTAGTTTTCCTAATATTACTCACACCTGTTCATGCTTTTTGCACTTACAAAATGAGTCCTCTAATTAAGAAAAAAACATTTATCACATGTGCTACAGATAACTGAAGTTAGTGATTTGTTAATAAACAACCTTCTGCATCAAAAACTGTCAGCATTTAAACCCAGGCATCCGTTTCTCACATTTTAATTATTTTTCTATTCTCTGCCTGCCACGCATATTTCCTTTCTACCTTTCTCCATCCTTCTCAAGTGTTTGATTCTTTGCCTAACTGAAACAGTTAGTGATGAATTTAATTTCAGAAATTATGAAACAATCAAAATTTTCATTATGTGAAACATTTTGTGTACTTTTATTTCCCTAGCTGTATCTTTTAATGCAGGCTTCAGGCTTTTTTCACATGTAGAAGTTATAAAGCACTTCCTGCCATTAGTTTAAACAAGAGTTGCTAGTGTCTGGTCATATCAGAGAACATGCTTCTGTAAGTCTGGTCACCATCCTGCACATTAACAGTAAAAATATCAAACTTCAAAACAAATGCAGCTATCGGATATGTCCTTAATGTTTGTGTCTTTCGGCTTTTCCCGGTTAGGGATCGCCACAGCGGAACTCCGGTCCACTAATGATTGGCAGTTGATTTTTACGTGCTGGCTTGCCAGGCCTGACGCACAACCTTCAATGAAGGTATGCCCATTCACGCATGTCTCCACGCAGAAGACGCTCTAGCTGAGAATCGAACCGGACAGCGTCTTACTGTGAGGCGACAACGCTACTGCAGCACCACCACCATGGTTAGATATGTCCTTAATAATAATAATATTTTAAAATCATTATGACAGCACGCACAGTCTGAATTATCATAAGGTATGCATATTTCTTTAGAATGGTGAAAGCAGGGGTAGAAAAAGTTTAGTACCCGAATGAACTGTTCTTACCATGATATACAGGATTTATGATACGCAGACAATAATACCCACTGGGGTGTGTTACTGTGAAAATAACATTCACCCAGGGGTGTTTTAAGGCTTGACCTCACAGGCAGAGGGCCTTTACACCCTGGAAGAGTGATATTTCCACAATAATACACACCCTGGAGCTCATTATTACACTTAGAGAATGGGCTGTCAGCAAAATAGTTTTTTGTTTTTTTCCACCATCATCATCATCATCATCCCCCCCTTTTCTCCATTTTCTACATGGGGTCAGTGTGTCATGTTAACTGTCGCCATCTCTCTCTATTCAATGCTACGCTCCTGCCTTCTTCGACACGCATGCCAGACTGTTGAAGATTTTCTCTCACAAAATCCAGCCACCTCTTTGCTGGACGCCCTCATTTCCTCTTACTTTCTTCCTGTCTGTCCCAAATTTTTTCACCAGATTATCTTCTGCTTTTCTGCACATGCGCCTGAACTGCCATAATCTGTTCTCTTTGATTTTTCTGCAATTGGAGCTACTTTGACTTCTGCTCTTATGTCCTCATTTCTTCATCTTCCTCACAGTGTGCATCCTACCACCCATCTCAGGTACTTCATTTCATACCTCTCAACCTTGTAATACAAGAAATGTGGACAAAGCCAAAGTTAATGGGGAGACAAAGGCCCAAAACTAGGGACAAATTTTAAATATTGCTTGTATAATGTTAGAAAGTTGCTAGAATAAAAGGTTTTGTGTTACCATGCATTTTTTGAAGGATGTGAAGACTGAAACTTAAATAGCTGTCATTTAGTGAATTCAGACTTCTCTGATTTGCTAGAAAACCACACGTTTTATAAGGAACACACCTAAAATATAAGGCAAAAATCTGCACATTCTGCGAAAATCTGGACAGTTGAGAGCCATGCTTCATTTCCATCACCTCTAGCATTTCCGTTTGTTTGGCATTCTTCTGTCATACACTACACCTGACATTCTATGCCATTTGGCTGTAGCCCCTCTAATTCCAGCTTTGATCTCTTCATTCAGATTTCCCTTCTCCTCAAGCATCCCACCCAGATCCTTGAAGCTGTTTACCTGTTCCACTATATTCCCTTCTATCTGAGTTCTCAGCTTCTTCTAATTTTCTCAATTGCTGCCATTACCACTGCCTTATCTGTGCTTAGTTTCATCTCATGTGCCTCAGTTTTGCATTGCATTCCATTGTCCTTTGCTGAAGTTCTTACTCAGAGTCTGCCTGTAATGCAACTTTACATGCAGCATCTTTGTTGATCTGTCCCCTCCGACCTGTTTGCTAATGTAGCCCATCACCAGTATAAACAGCGGTGGACTCAGAGCTGAACCCTGATGTACACCCACTCCAAGTGGAAACACCTCTGTGAGACTGAACACTGTTCATACTTGAGTCATTGGGTCCTTGTACATAGCCTGCAGTAATTCTACCAGAGTTTTTGAGACTTCAAACCACCACAGTACTGCCAAAATTCTCTTTTATGGGACCTTGTTATATGCTTTCTCCAAGTCTAGGAATACCCAGTTGGACTCTTTCCTCATCTCTAGCTTCTTCTCAACTATCTGTCTCACTGCAAACATTAGGTCAGTTGTGCTGCATCCTGTTCTGAATGCAAACTGCTCATCTCCCATTTTACTTTCTACTACTCTGTGTATCCATTTATCAGTCACCCTTTCCAGAACTTTCATGCACTGTGAAAGGAGTTTGATGCCTCTCTACTGCCCACAGTTGTGGATGTCCTCTTTGTTCTAGTACACGGGCACACATATGATTATTCTTCAGTCATCTGAGGTACACCTTTCTTTCCACACTGCTATGAGTATCCAAAGCAGCCATTTCTCCCCATCTCACCGAGCATCAAACCTGCCCCTCTTCTCCACCTAAGCACCAAACTTATAAAAATAATTACACAATCCTCAATGTTTCTAAAAGAGGGAGGAAAGGAGGGTAGCGAGTTCACGCCGTAATCTGATCCCTTACCCAGCTACCCTCACACAAAACCAGTTAAGCCCCTGCTTGCACTTACCTCACTTCCTCCCAACCCTCCTACGTTCCCAGTTTAACCCCTTCATCCCCACTCTTGACTCCCATTAGTATTCCTGCCTGACCCTCATCCCAAGATGTCCCTGGAGAAACTGGTTTGTTCCCAAATCTTATGTGTCCCAGTCACCTTCAATAAACACATCACATCAAATGACATTTGATGACCTTTATTAAACTTCTACAAGCATAACTTTGTTGAACAATATTTTAATTTATTGATCACAGCATGAACATCCATATAACCATTTACTAGGCAGTGTAACCTCACTCACCCTAACCAAATAAACAACGTCCTCACCTCCAGTCACTTATTTTGACTTATCAAGCAGCATCCCATCACTTAGTTTCATTCCCCAACTCATTGGATTAAATATCCAACACCAGAGGGGGAACAGAAGAATAAATCTGCCCCTCTTCTCCACCAACCAGCCGGACACAGGCTGTTCCAAAACCTTCAGATCCATCCTCTCTGCACCAAGCTGGATCCCTGTCATCGACATCCAATGTCCTGTCATATAAATACCCAAAGCAGCTAGTTGCCTAACTAGGCTAAAATGAACAAACCGATGAGCCCTCTCCAAAACCAAAATAATCATGGTACTATCTCCCACCACACAATACACATACCTGGTATAAACTCTTTAAAATAAACTGATCCTCACTTATCCTAACTACCCACTGTAACTTCAGAATTATTCCCCAGTCGTTACCTGACAAATGTATCACCAGGACTCTAAGGATCCCAATGCCACCAAAAACAAATCTAACCCAACTGCATATCATCTAGCCTAACTGCAGCCCCCATTTTCCACCCAGTGGATATAAGAGTGACCAAAATGAGATGTCCTTACTTAGAAAATAATTTAATACTAAGCCAGTCACCATACAGAATTATCTAATATAAGACAAAAAAGCATTTGAAGACCAACCCACCCTCTTAATGACTTCAATTAATCTGCCTTCCCTTGCTACATCCGATACTCTTTCAATGCACAAAGCATGAATGAAAAACCTCTATTCCAGAAAACCATCACTGAAAAGCTCTCCTCCTCGTATATACAAACTAATTACACATCATCACCTTGCTCCCTGCCCATCAAACAATGTAGTGAGGACTCCCAAGGTGAGACCACAACAACCACTTAGCCCAACCCACTGGACACAACCAGTCATTCCTGTCCTTTTCCAATACTATCTGCCTGCCCTTCCCCAACTGATCTACTAAACCAAATGCGCACACATAGAAGCAATAAACACTGAAACATCCCATAAACTAATGAGCAAAACAACTCTGACACCCTAAAAGCTCCATAATACTTTTGTAAAGCAGAAGTCACCCATAAAGTGTAGTCCAGTGAATATCCATTTACCAACACTAATCCCCACAACAAAACCTTCAAAACCTGTCTTGTCAGTGGTCATCGTCTGTCAGTCTTTACACTATCAACCCTATCCCAACCCTTGAACATACAAACCACAGTTCAAGATTTAATAAAATCATGTAACCCTGCCACCTATGCAACTATACTAATCACCGTTAAGTCCACCATGACTGACTGAACTGCCTTACCTTGTTCCCAAGCCTTAACCAAATATTTCAACCACAGTCCTTTCAACCAAACTCCTTCCTCCTCAGGCAGCTGCAACACAAATTTACCAAAATCTGGCAATGCCCTACCATACACCTTCCCATCCAGATAACATACCACCTTCTGGCTGCCCACCCGCTGCTGCCAAATCCAATAGAGAGCACTGCTAACCTCTTAAAGTATCACAGACCACTGAGCATCCTATCAGCATAGCCTTGTCAAAGTAAAACTTAAACCAACTACCATACCCAGTCACAGCCACTCTTCGTCCCAAACTGGTAATAAATGAAAAATAGATTCAGTATCTACCTACACCAACCATGGGTCCATAAACTCCCAAATGACCTGCACTGCATCATCCAAAGACATATATTGACTCTTGCATTATCTCCTGAAATAAAGTCATTCACATAATTCCCCTCGAGATAAGACAGATGGTGAATCAAGTGAAATTCCATGTTGCTTTCTTAGGAAGAAAACCCAACAGAAAATCCTTAAGGCTGCTAAAAGGAGGAATATGGAATGCACCCAACAACCTACCCGCCTACCATTCCTACTCCACCAAACCTTCCAAAATCCCTTCCTTCCCCTGCAAAGAAAGTAGATTCCTACAAATTGACCCCTCACACCCTTGATTTAACAGAAAATCCCTCATAAAACCCATCTTTTAATTCGTCTGCTGAATCTGGAATTGCATGAGCAGCTGATGCAATACCTGTACGTTAATGGGAAAATGTGTCCCCCAGTTTTCCCTTTGACCCTCAGAGAAGGACACCCCCCCCCCAAAAAAAAATTCCCCTACCCTGACTAACCTGCAATCCAGGAAAAGACAAAGGTAACCAACCAGATTCAGGCTGCTGCAAACTCAAATTTACCAACATACTTTCCCATCTGCCAGTTGCATAACTGAATGCATATCCACACACTTCAAACAGATATGTGAAAACTTGCACACCACACAAGAACAACAGCCCACATTACATCCCGGCGTACCCTTCTGACACCAATAACTTAATCCCCCTGTTAACAGCCTCAAAGGTATCTACCTTAGGGTTAGCCAAATGTCAAGATGTCTCACATCCCAATGCAGTGACTGATCCACCACCTTCCACTTTCAAAAACCTCTGATCATACCACAAACAGGCATTCTCCACTAATAGATGCTGTGCCTCACAGGTCATGAGAAAATAAGCCAAGAGTGGTAAGGCCAAGGCAGTATCCTTCTCCAACCAAACTGCCATGTAATATGTAAAGCCTAGCACTCAGTTGTCCCATGTCCTTGGTCACAGTCTACCTATTTTCTTCTGCCCCCAAGACCTCTAAAGCCATCAAACATCTTTACTGCTTGCGGTTTCTGATTCCATCAGACTTTGAAACCCATACACATCAATTAATTCAAAATATTGGGTCTATATCACGTTGTCGAACTTTTAAAAGTTTGAATGTCATATGGTCGACACTCTATGATCGAACTTTTAAAAGTTCAAATGTTTCAAAGGAGATCTCCGTACAGTGCGGAATGGGAAGATTTCCCTTTCTGCACTGTAGTGTGATCTCTGAGTTGGTATATTCAAAGAGCGGGGGGTGTGGGGGGTGCAGGGTGGCTTGTCCCCTGCTTAAACTGTTCAGGTAGGTTTTTCTTCGGTTTATTTTTTTTTATTACATTTTCTAACTTTTAAAAGTTCAATCATATGGTGTCGACCATATGTTCAAACTTTTAAAAGTTCGATTATGTAATATAGATGCAAAATATCTACCTAATCCCCCTTCAGGGTCTTTCGTTTTAACTTAAAGCAGTATGCGAGGTGGTCGATCTCTCCCCTCCCTTGCCCTAGAGCCTACTTAGCTACCAATCACCTAAACTCTTCATAATCAAACCTAAACACCTGCTTCACCCTGCTCCTGGTCTACCTCATCCTCACCTGTCCCCACACTACTGCCAGATTGCATCAACTCTGACATGCCTAAATAAGCACCTAACAATGTATCATTACCTGTGACCTCATTACGCACTGCTCCAGCTTCCAAAACATCCACTGCAGTAGCAGCCATCACCTGTTGAGTCCACTTCCTTTGAGCCACCAGCTGATGCAAACTCATCACTTCCACCATCTGTGACCTCATTGTGATCTGTGACCGCATTGCACATTGCTCTAGCAGCCAGCTCTGGATTCTGTCATCAATGGATGTGCCGTGTCTGCCTCAAAGCAATTCTTCAGCTTGCATGATATTTCTGCCTCAAAGCACATGCACCAACATCTAGAAAAAGGGAAAACAGTATTATTAAAGGGAAAAAAAACACATACACACACACTATTACTGTATGCATCAAGCAATACAGTCCCATGAGGCTTGCCGAACAAACCGCACCTCACCACCTCTTTAGAGCATCTTTTGCTCCACCAGGCCATGTTAAATTTATTTATCCAGTACTGGCCCAGCACTGTCCACCAACCAAAGGCTACCACATGCCTGAACAACCCATTCCCTATTGTTATGCTAGGCATGTAGCCAATCAACCATCAAGAACAAATTTGATGTATCCTCCTCCTTGTGATCCCACACCTTACTTTACATGTTCTACTGGCCCGGCTGCTAGCAAGATAACATCTGTGTGTTTAGTTTCCACCAAATAATGATCCCTGTATGAAGCAAGGTTCACTCCAGAAATTACTCCTTCATTAAGATGACTTTACAATAAAATAATACCTATGTGAAGTGAAGTTCACTCTACAATTATTCATAGTCATTAATGATCGGAAATGGACAACCTAAGAGATCAAACACTACAATATAGAAACAACTAAGAAACATTGGAAACACGCACACAAAGCATTATAGACAATGACACTGTGCACCTCACATGGATCACCCATTAACAAAATGAAAAGATGAATTGATTGTTGAAATTACTGTACCTTGTGATGACATATCCTTACATACAGAAGGACATAAAGATATAAAATACCAAGATTTGCAAGCAGAAACTAGGCATTATGAGAAAGAAAGAAAGATACCCAGACAATTCAAGATGCCCCCAATAGTAGAAAGAGCAACCCCCAAAGAGGCATCCTGTGCAACAGCAACCACCCTGTTAGAGCCCCACACAGACCTCCTGAAGAAATCTAACACCGCTGAGAGGTGTACACCATGTGGTTCACCAACCAATGTATTTAATCGTTTATGTTAGATATTTGTATAACAAGCCTAAAACAAAAGTTTTGTTTACATCTATACATGCATATGCTATAATAATTAAATTCACCAACTAAGATTATTCATCCTGTAGAAGCACATCAATAATAAGCATTATACCATCCATGGGGATTAATTATCTATTTTTTTATTTTTTTTTAATAGCGTGGCTACATGATTAGTGGTGTGCGTGTGTCTATACAGATTAGATGGATACACACACACACACACACACACACACACACACACACACACAGTGAAAACATGTGGTACAATGGTGAACTGATCCCAACAAAATAATATTGGGTTGGCAAAGGTTAAATTAAATTAAGTGACTCTCCAGTGCTGTAGCTGAAACAGCAGTTCCCCTGTCGGCTTTACACTCTAATCTGAAATTAAAATATGCAGTAGGCTATAAAGAGTATTTTGTGACAAATACCCAACATCATTTCACTGTAAGGTCTGAACTCCTCATATTTTGTGAGCCATTGAGCTTTAGATGCACCAAAACCACTGAGGTCCACACTACCGGCTACAGTACAGGTCAGTATACGCCTACCTGAGCAACCAGCAAATTTGGACATTCTGCAAAAATCCAGATAGTTGAGAGGTAATATGGTCAGCAAAGGGTAGCACACGAGCTTTCTTTCAGAATCACTTGTACATCATATTATGGTCTGGGTAGCATCTTGCCCCCTTTTATATCAATTCTTTTAGACTCTTACCCACCGTAAGCAATGCGTTATTAGAAAACTAGTAATGCATTGTTATAATAAAAACTCTACCTTATAATTCTTGTTACAGTGACAAAGATTTAACAACACGATCATGAAACTGTGAAGTGAAAACTATGGCCAACACCATGAGACTCCCACCCCCCTTGTGGCTGCTAATGTTTAACATACATGCGCAACACCCAACTGTTACTTGCCTCACATTCCAGCCCAGGATAACACGTACAAAACTTGAGGAGAGCAACCCAATGGGAAGGCACCTTCATCGCTACTCCACCACCACCAATGGCTGCTACCACAGACGTTCCTGACCCAAATACTGCATGGAAAAACAAAAGACGAAACCGGAACTCACTCAAAAGCATACTTCTCAGCCTCTGAGCAGAAGAAATCTAGACAAAGCCAAAATAATGGTGGGAGGGAGGCAAATAAATAGGGACAGATTTTAAATATTGCTCTTATAAATTCATAACATTGGTAGAATAACAAATTCTGTGTTAGTCTGCTATTTCGGAAGTATTTGAAGCCTGAAAATGAAATGCCTATCATTATTTAATAACTTCAGTACTTCACGATTTGCAAGAAAATAACAAATTTTATGAGAAACAGATCAAAAATATGAGGCAAAAATCTGGACATTCAGTGAAAATCTGGATAGTTGAGAGATATGCTCAAATGGAAAAGTCAGAATCAAACCATGTAGCAAGTATCTTTGAAACAATAACTTTAGCTATTATGCCATACCACAACTGTAATAAAAGGAAATCTGAACTCCCAGCAAAACAAAAAACCTGCCATGGTGCAAAGTAACTGTAGCGGCCATCATGTCAACACACACAAGCTGAGAATCCTTCCACAAAAGTGGCAAGAAAAGAACTGCCATAACACAAAACCCGTTAACCACTACTGCACAAATCCCTTACATCAACCACACACCAATACCTCAAATAACTCAGCGAACTGAGCAGGTACTACTACAGTTGGACAAAGAAACTTTAGCAGGTTACTGGACCATCAGCCTAAAAGCTCCCTTCATCTCCTAAACTGCACTTAATGCCCAGCCATGCTATCATGGTCCCTCTAAACCTATTCCCCTCCCCTGGATGTTATCCTACAGCTGAGACCATACTGGAATGCCCCAGAACACAGTAGCAATTGAAAGACATACACACACACAACACACACAACACACACACACACACACACACACACACACACACACACACACACACACACACACACACACAACACACACAACACACACACAACACACTCCCCCATACCAACCATTGTTAACCTGAAGACTACTTGCTCCAGAAGTACCCACTGGTTGTCTCAGATGTAGTACTTGCCCTAGCAAGTTCACACCAAAGTCTGATCCCTTACCCAGCTACATTCATACAAAACCAGTTAAGCCCCTCCTAGCACTTACCTCACTTCCTCCCAACCCTCCTACGTTCCCAATTTAACCCCTCTACCCCCACCTCATCACCTGTCTTCTACTACCATCTTGACTCCCATTAATATTCCTACCTGACCCTTACCCAAAGATGTCCCTGGAGAAATTAGTTTGTTCCCAAACCTCATTTAGCTGCAGATATAGCCGGATACATGGAACAACTGTGCCTGCTGCCAATCAAAAATAAATTTGTTTGTTTATTTTTTTTATTCTAAACGTCTGCAAAGTACCAGTCACTGACTTGTTAAAGCCCACGCAGAAAAGTTGCTCTCAACAGTACAATAGGCATGTGCAGGAGGGGGGTGGAGGTGAAACTAGGTGTGCATTATTTTAAAATTACAATTGCCCTCATTTAGATTAAGAAGCAACCACCAGCCACATCTGCACAGGCTTGGCATTCTTACTGCTAGTTCTGGCTTTGGTAGAGTTACCTTGGTAGACAGAAGCACTTTCGTTGCCAATTCAAATGAGGTGAAACATCCTAAGGACCTGACAATGTGCCCATGAAATGTTATGAAAATCTGCACATTTGTAAGAAATATTAACTTATGGAACATATGAAAAGAAACCTAAGTGCTTACACCACTTCAGCTGTTGGCAGTGTATACATTATAGAGTGTAGATTAAAATGTAGAGCTTGGAATACTGACTGACATGCTGACTACATTGTAACAAATTAGAATGATATTATGTGTCCTGTTAATGTTAGTGTAACATTTTAAGTAACGTTTATTTATTCTGGCACTTTTGCTTAAACACAGACAAGTGAAGTAAGTTAAGTCTAATGTTTTAATATTTACATCACACACAATTTCCTCTTTCTAAGTTTTCTTTCATAATTTTCACTTGATGAACAAAACATAGTTCTGCTAAGGAAAATGTATTCAATTTTCAGTTAGGTTTATGTTAAAGCTTTTCATAGAGTTCCATACAGTGCTGTGTTACTGCATGCATCCGCTGCCATGACATACATAATCTGTTTGGTTGTTGTTCTTTTGGCTTTTCCTAGTTAGGGGTCGCCACAGCAGAACTCCAGTCCGTTAATGATTGGCAGTAGATTTTTTATGGGTGCCGAGGTGCCAGCTCGATGCCCAACCTTCAACTAATTTGTTTGGTAAAAATTAAAAATTTGTACTGAACACATTGAAGTTCCTTAATGAGCCACTAGCATCTTGAAGACAGTTTATGAAAAAAATGGAGTTTTAACTAAATTCATCACATTACATTTTTTAACTCAATTTGATTCAACATTATTAAGTTTGCATTTAATAGTGACTGTGCACATCATTTCAGGGGTCTCTATTGCCTTCTCATTATTTGTGTGTGATGTATTGATTGCGATCTCATGATAAATTGTGCAATAATGAGATATAGTCTTAGAAATAAAGTGCACGTGTTCTTAGGGCGGTTGTAGAAGTTAGTGAAGCTTGTTAGTATGCTATAATATTTGTACAACTACATTACACTTTTATGTAACAAAAGCAGCAACATATATAAAGGTACTTAATATGAATAAACTATGGCTAATTCTTATTGTTGTTCAAAGTTTTTTTTCTCCCGATGTGTCAGTAACTCATCAAGCAGTACCTGTCAAAATCCAACCTTCCGAAGAAAAGATATACTCCTATATGATGAGGAGATGGTAATGAGGCACTGCAAATAATTTCAGAGCAACTTTTCCTAGTGTAGTTTAACCATATACCACCATGGAAAAACCATGCTACAGTCTGCAAAAGGCATTACTCTACCAAAGTCACCATACCTCTGCACTTCTAAACCTTATCAACCCATTCTGCATATGTTCGTTTTGTATAAACGAAGTCAAATCTTTGCAAAAATTTGCTGCCTTAAAAAAAAACATACTAAAATGGGTACATATGTCAAGCAACTTGCAGCAATCTATTTGTCTCTACTAAGCAAAAGTTTCCTAAATTATGGGTTGAATCATTTGTTTAGTACTGACTTAACTAATGAGGATGCTTTTCAAGTCTCTCTGCTTCTGTGTCTGTCTATTTTCTGGTTTCCAGATCTGCATCCATACCTCTCAACTGTCCTTGATTTTCAGGGATGTCCTTGATTTTGTCTCAGATTTTAGCTCTGTCCCTCTTAGTACCTCCTGAAACTGATGACTTTCAGAGAAAAGGTGGTGAATTACACTTGATACATAATGACAATAATTACAGTTATAGACTTGTTTTATTACAGAAAATGCATATTACTTCACATTCTCTTATTCTGTCAATATCTAATGTTAATAGTACTAGTAGTTTAAAAATGTTCCCGATTGCCCATGCTTATTTCTGGATTTTTCCCTAATTTTCTTGAGATTTGTCCCTGTGTTAGAGCTTTGTCTGCATCTGGTTTTGCACCTTTTTCTTAACTGTCTTTCTATTCTGTGTGCTCCACATGGACTGTGTATTTCTGTTTCTTTACCATGTATGTATTTCTTTGACCCACACATGAAATGCTAGTCTGGAGGGATATTTGATCACATCTTTTTATTCTGATTTTTTTTCTTTTTTTTTTGCACTGTGTAAAATGTTAATTATGTTTTACAAGGCAAACAACTATGTAAAAGTCATTTTTCATGGTAAGCCTCGGGCATTTTTCACATCTGGTAGTTGTCAACAATTCCTGTAATTAGTTTTAAGTGTAGTTTCTATGTCCAGTAATATTCATGGAAATGTTTCTTCAAGTCTGGTCAACTTCCATCCCCCTTAGGAATAAAGAGATAAAACTTTGCAGCAAGACCGAAATTCTGTCTCAAAAAAAAAAGAAAAAGTTTCAAAGTCAGTATGCCTGCTCATGTAGATTTTTGTAAGATTTTTTCTCGAATTAATTTTGGATGATAGGGGGAAGGTAAGACAATGCCAAGGCTGGTGTCAGCAATGGAAGAAAAAGCACTAACCTTGACTTTGGACATTGTCAACAGGTAGAAGAAGCAGTTTAGGGGAGCTCCCAAATCAGGCAGCAGGGGGAGTACTTGATTGGCAAACTGAGGTTGTGTCAATGATGGGCTCAGATTCTTTTTCCCCTGGGATGCAATATGAGGTCAGTACACCCCTAGTCAGGTGTATAGAAGTAACAAAGACAATAAATAAATAAATAGAAAACTAAGTTCCAAATTTGTAATATTAGGTAATGTAGTATCAGTATATATGAAGGACGTAGTTATATGCTTTTCATCTCTGTAGAATTAAAATGCTCACTTCCCTACGAGAGTTTTACACACAGAGCAGCAAAATCGGACAGAACAATGAAAAATAGTCATCACAATCACAAAGTGCAGGTGCTTCTGTCAGATTATTACCCTATCCAGTCTCAAATCAGTTTTATATTTGGAAGAAAATCATATGCATATCCTTGCATCACACTGATAGTTCCTATGTGACATTACTCTCAGAAGGGCAGTCTAATAAAATATGCTCAGTAAAACCAAATGTAGTAAGATTTTGATGTCCAGATAATGTCAAGCATGTAATATAAGTATATATCTTTTTTTTTTTTTTCTTTCTTTTCAGGTCTGATCAGGCCGCTGATGTTCCATGAAAACAAAAAATAATTGGTGACATTCCCTATTGGACATATTTTCCATTACAGAACAAAATGCCTCCAGAATCTGCTATCCATCATAGTGTCATACAATGCAAAGCAGTCTACATTCAAGATAGTAAAACTAATTAAACTTAAACTACTGATCAAAGCTGAAAAACAACTGATTTTCAAACACTTTAATAATAACCACTTAAAGCCTGAAATGACAGAAATTACATGTTCTAAGGGAGTAGACAAGTAGCCTTTACTAGCTTGGGAGACTTTTGATCAATTGTACCACACATTTTTACACCACAGAAATATACATCCTATCCAAACCAGTTTCACCCCCACCCATGTATTTATAAGAAAATAAGTAACATTTACAAAGTATGAAGCAAACATATCTAAATTAAATCTAAGGAAGGAATTCAGTACCTTATTAATTCATTAAGTACCACCACATTAATTTTCTTCCAACAGTCAACATTAACTGGGTACAGCCCAAAAAGACCTCTTTAATAAAAGCATAATCAACCTCCAGTAACTAAATACGACAACCATTGTGGTTACTGTCTTTACTTGGTCTACGTCACTAAAGTATGGAATTCAGTACCTCCAGAAATTACATCTGAAAAGAGCCAGAAGCTAGTTATGAAGAATATAACAACATATTTAACTACTATATGGTTATACCTTACAAATGTATTAACAAAGTACCACCTGGATCGACCTAAGATAGAAACAAAAATTAACTTAGCAAGACATAAGACACTACTCTCTTCTGTTTTCATTTCAGTGTTTTCTTTTTTCGCCACCAATCTGAAGTATTTTTCACTGTCACTATAACTTATTTTTGTTGTAACTTCTACCATTTCCTTTGTTTACATTCATAATAGCTGCTGAAAATTTTGCTTACACAATCAAATAATTTTTAATTAATGCTCACACACACACACACACACATTATTTATATAATATATATATATATATATATATATATATATATATATATATATATATATATATATATATATATATATATATGGGTCCATGTCAGATGGACGAAAGCGCAGATGAACAAAGACCACATCACCGAGACGACGTCACCGACAGGACGAATCCCTGACAATGGTAAGTAGTGCAGGCTGGGAGTTAGTCCTATTCCCTCACTGTAGTGCACTCTCGGAGTTTGTATATTTAAGTAGGGGAGGTGTGGGAGGTGCAGCCCCCTGACATGGACCCATATATTTATAAATGGATAGATACTCACGTATATAATGCACACAGATGTACACACACACACACGTAATTGTAAAACCACCTGCTTACACCTAGAAAACTTCAGTTCCATGTGTTTTCATGAAAACTAAATAGCAAACAAAATCCCCCAGGAAGTGATTACTGGAGCATATTATGCCATAAACATTTAAAAAGTACAAGCCAATTATAAAAAAGTTTCCCAAATTTTGCAACAGCCAGCCTTACCAAATCAATAAATAAATAGAAATTGGTAAAAAAAAACACAACAGCCCTGTGTGAAGTAGTCTATAACGAATGCAGCAAAGAAATTCAAAACAGCAAATTATTCTACCCCAAATTAATAAAATTGTCACAGTTTAGCACTTTTGTCTCAAATTCATCAAGACTTCTTCAGAACTGACAAACTAATCTAACACTTTAAACACTTTAAATGATAAATAAAAATTAGATCAACAGCTAGCACACTTGCATCTGATGCTGTGGCGTCTCTTTCTAACCCCAAATGCATTGATTACCCTTCCCATCAATAATGGTGCAGTGCAGCACAAGCGGGATACTGCACCCCTGAATGTGCCATTCTTTGAATGAGAGAATAAACTGAGGTCCCATCTGCCCGAGCTGGTGGTATCTTATGTAGATATAAAAGATCCCATAGCACAACACAACAAACAATGGGTGAATTTCTCCAGTGCACTGTATAAATTTCCCTTATTCAATATAAATACCAACTTGAGTCTCCCCTGAAAAGAGGCTTTTGGTGTAATTGGATTAACCCAGTCAACAAAGGATAAATAAAATAAAGATAAAATAACACTATGTAAAGGTGTTTCATACATAGAGTATGTTCAGTATTTTCCCACAAATAGTAATCTGCTGGCAATAGATTTATTTAACTGAATCCGCGGTGGTGCAGCAGTATCGTTGTTGCCTCACAGCAAGAGGTTCTCCCGTTCGATTCTCAGCTGGAGTGAAGGGAGTGCCTTCTGTGTGGAGTCTGCATGTCCTACCCACGTTTGGATGGGCATTCGAAAGACATGCGTAAATGGCTGTGCCTTCATTGAAGGTCGAACGTCGAGCTGGCACCTTGGTGGTCGTAAAAATCTACTGCCAATCATTAGCGGACCGGAGTTCCGCTGTGGCGACCCCTAAATGGGAAAAGCCGAAAGACAAACAACAACATAAGGTAATTCCTGCCCCAAATATGTCCTCTCAGATAATTGTCCATACAGTGGAGTTGCCGTCCTATTAAGAAGAGAAGATGTGAACCTTAAGGGAGCAAAAAGATGTCTCACTAATGGACAACTGTTTACAACCAGCCAGTAAAGTGAATCACACATCTTTAAACCATCTATTTCATCCCCTACTGGGATACTTGTTGGCTATCTTATAACTGCTAATCTCCTCTTCAGTGACAAAATGAGATGTAAGATGGTAGCAGCAACAAAAGTTCTCAATGGCTGAAAAGACAGTAATACCTTGACAAATGCATACTCAAAAACAGTAGTATTTCCCCTAATTTATGTTCAGTCGATCTTGGCTTTGGGAAGCTCTAGATTATCCAAATGAGAGATTAAATTGCCTTGTAGGACTCGAATGCCACATCATCAAAACAGTATTAAAAACCTCACTGGAAACTAGAAGTGACTCTCACAAATTAAGACTAGCAACAGAAGCAAAGGCTAATTACAAGTCTTTCTTCAGTTATGTCAGAAAAGGTCGCTCAGATAGTCGTCAGTGGTTATACTGTTCATGCTGTCTATTGTGATCTGGCAGAGGCATTTGATAACATACTATATGATGGATTTTTTTAAAAATATGATGGCCTTTAACATACATCCCCCACACAGTAAGATGGGCAGCCAACTGGCTTAAGGACATAACTGACGTTTTATGATTGGGGTTATGCCTCTTCATGTGGTTTGGCATCTATGTTTCATACCTCCAAACTGATAACAGTGCTCTCTTGTTAACAAAGTGTGATAATGAGTGTAACATGGGTGTGTTTGCTAAATCCCCTTTGTCTGTAGATCCTTGAAAACTAACTTAATAAAGTCACTACCTCTTGCACAGAAAGGGGGCTCAAACTCAATGAGTAGAAGTGTATCATCGTCCCATTTGAGAAGCAGAAACATTCTCCATCTTATTCCATCAAAACTATTCCTTTACAGTATGAATCAGTGATCAGGGATCTGGCATATGAGTTGATAGCTCTCACTTTTAACCCTCATGTGTTGACAGTAGTTAGGACATTTTTCTATATTTCACAACAGATTGCCAAAGGCATCTCTTCTAGGACCAGGGAAGTCATTCTTCCCCCTGTATTCTACCCTAGTCAGACAAGTTATAGAATGTTATACACATGCACCTGAGATGTCATACCAAAATGCTCGAAAACACAGAGGTTCTGAACAAAAAGGATTTCTTTTCTCAACAAGGTTAGCTACCAAAAGGACTGCCTTGTACTCTGTGTTGTACAGGCTCCTAAGGAGACACTCGTGTCCAACTTACTGTGCCCTTAGAGATTCAGTTAGAGATCCAGTTATTATCGATCTCCTTTTCCCTAGCAAGTCGAATTGTGCTGCCAGCAGCAGAACTAGAAACCCAAATCTTCATGAAGAAATAAATAAAACTTTTTGGAGAGGAAGGTTCATCAGTCAGTGCCTTCCCTTCCCTTCCCTTAAGAATAAACCCCCCTGGCATGTCAAGCAGTGGGATTCCCTGTCATCATTCAAACCTAGCTTGGACATTTGGATGGGAACACTTAAATTTACACCAGCACTCACAAGGTCTCTGATCTGATTTCCTTTGTATAGCCTTTGATCCTAAAAATGTAAAGACTATTTTTTCCTTGACCCGGTGTGATGTACCTGTTTTCACATGATGCTATCTGAGGCTTCCGTGTGGGGCCCTTCTGTTTGGCTACAGCATATTGTCTTGGCATGGTCACAATGTTCATTTAACTCAAGCCGCAAAACATTGGTTATCAAATACAAACTAGCGACCGTTATTAGTAAAAAGCTACTTAGACATGAGAAAAACATTAATAACCATTGTAGGATAGACTTTTTTAACTCTTAATAGCTGAATTTTACCATAGAAAGAATAACAGTCTCCTCAGCAACTGCCACACACACAGTATCACCATGTATCAAACAACTGTAGAATTTAAGCACACGTGTATCTGTAAAGTGTAGTGTGTTCCACGCTAACTATTGCATTAAGACTTTCAGCTATTTGGAGCAGGACTACTCTTTCCATAATTATGCTTTGCTGTCTCTCTTCAGCTATAAAAAAATGAAGCTCATGTGGCTGTCAATTACTTGCCTAGCACTACAAAAAAGACATAAATTTTTTGATATTTTTTCACCAGGGCACACAAGTTTAGAACCCTGGCACTTGACCCAGTTTAGTGCCCCATAGCGGTGGTGAACCCTGTTTTAGAAAAGGTGGGCAGAAGTGTATGCTCCATTTATAGATAAATCTTGACCATTAACATCTTTTGGAAAGCCTAGTCCAGGGTGCTGTGAAATTAACTTTATCAAATGGCTAAGACTCTGATGTAGAGCTCCAGTATAGACCCAAACAAGGCTGTGGAAAAGAAATATTGGATTGGTAGCGGAGTTTGGGAATACTATATTTGTGAGCTTTATGGATCTGGAGAGATTATATCACCACATAACTCAGAACATCTTGCGAGAAGTGTCACAACAACATGTGGCCTCGGGGTCAGTGCTGTGTGCCATTTGATCCCTGTTTTTGAGGAGTTATGTCCACATTGTTAGCATTAAGTCAAGGCGGGTGTAGGACTTAACCAGCAGTGTGCCTTGCTCTCTTACTCTTTCTTCATGACCATTATCAAGGTTCACCTGAGATACCAAGGATACCTAGTTTGGGGATGTGAGGCTTCATTTTTGTTTTATGCTGCTCATCCACAACATGCATGAGAAGGGTATGTGTGAACGTGGTTGGGATAAAAATCTGCACTTTCAGGTCACACTTCTCACAGAAAATGGACTGGTCTCTGTAAGTGAGGTGGAAGACTTTGTTTCATTAGTTAAGGTTTGCAGTCGGGAGATGGACCAGTGGATAGGTGCAGAACCAACTGTGGGTGAGAAGCTGCCCCCTAGAGGTAAGGTGAGAACTGAGTCATAGAATAAACTTGTCAAGTTGCCAATTGGTTTATGCTGTCAAAGTTTACTTTGGATAGTGACCAAAAGGCTGAAATCATGAGTACAAACAGTATCACTTCAGATCCTTCAGACGGCAACTGGGCTATTTTCCTTGATAGACTGAGGAGCTCAAAAGCCTGTGAGGATCTAGGAATAAAACTACTTCTCTGGGTTGTAATGAGTAGAGGTGGTTTGCACACCTTGTGAAGATGACTCCTGGGTACTTCCTTTGGAAGATGCGCCAGCTGTGACTCAGTGGAGGAAGACCCAGAGTAGATGGTGGGCATGTTGGGAGAATACTTCTCTAAGTTTTTTTTAATAAGGTTGGGTATACAAAAGGGTGATCTGAAGAGTTTTACTGAGGCTAGGGAAGTCTGCTCCTTCCTGCTCCCCTTGTTATCTCTTTGATCCTCACCGAGAAAACTGTCTAGAAAATTGATTGTTAGATGCTTGGCTCTTAATCTTCCGCATAGTTTTTCTGCCTGTCACATGGAATACTAGAGTCACCATTTATTTGCAAGTAGTAGTGTTTCACATGGTTTTAGGAAAAGTCTAGTACACATTCCTTCTTTTTGTACTGAATACTAAACACGATGGATGCTTTTTGCACTAATGCTGATCAAGATGCACAATGATTCAGTATTGGTGCTGCTAACATCTTATTACTTAAACCTCATCTTCTTAAATTACAACCCAAGTCTTAAAATCAGGCAAAGTAACTGAGTCATATGTGAATCTTCAGACTGGCAGCAGTGATTCTGGGTGCTAACAGAATAAATAGCACAGAGTAAAGTGTGTTTTCTAAAGAAATGCATGGGTGTGGCTATGTTTTACTGTCTGTGTTTACTTATGGCAGTAGCATTATAAGTGAGACTGAGCATTTACTGAGGCTATATTTAGAGACATTTATGAAGGCTAGGCATCTAAGGCACATAGTTAGCAAAGATTGATCTGGTCTCACTACATAACTTTGCTTGGTGACCAGTCCTTACTATGGTGCAATGATCTAACTTACTTGGTAACATCCTGTTCTCATTTTAGACCCACAGATTCCCAAAGCTGCTGTACTTCCTCAATGAGTGAAATGACACTCAGGTCTGGTATGACCAGCATTGTTACCCCTTTAAAAACACTGTAACATTTCATGGTGCATATTTTAAGCTTTACCGTATTTTGCAATATGTCTCATTTTTCTGACAATATTGTTTGCCTTTCTCATGCTTAGCCCTTGAATAATGTTTCTTTAAATTTTCTTTTTCTTCTCAGAGATATCATGGTACAAAGGAAGCCATCTGCTTTCTGTGGGGCCAAGGATTTCCTTCTTTAAAGGTGGAAGACAGCTGACAATCAATGATGTACAGATTTCAGATGCAGGAAGCTATCGCTGTGTAGCATCTAGTACCGTGGGAAGGACTGAACTGTGGTACAGCCTTCAGGTCAATGGTGAGTATTTTGCTAGGTAAGTGCATGTGTATGTCATGTGTGCACATACGTGGATGCGTAAGTGTCTGTCTCCATGGGCTTTCTCAAACATCCATTTATACTGACGTGACACTGCAGGGGAATAAAACCTAATATTTTTTTAATGCATGTTGGTAATTTAAGGCCATATTTGTACCTACATATTTTGCTTCTAGATTTCTTAATTGTAAAACATCATTTTTCGCAGTATATTGATGAGCTCGTAAAACAAAGTGGCTATAATACATGCTACACTTGACATTTCTGAGCAAACAAAAAGGAATGTTTTATATTTGCTGTTGCCTAAATTGTGATGCTGTGACTGTAGCTTTATAACCAAAGATTTACTATGACAGGGATTCTGAAATGATTGCTGGGTATGACTGTATTTCTGCCATTGAGTTTTCAACTCTAACACACGTGATATGAAAGGTTTCTGGTGCACTGAAAATGGTGAAGAGAAACCAGGCAAAGAACGTATAGCTTGAGCCTGTCCATACAATTCTGCATGGAGTCAAGGTGTACCATCAGCTTTTGCCACCTCTCCTGATGTAATACCAATATCCGACATTTTTGGACAGTCATGCCGGTCTCTCCCAGGTCTTCTTCACCTTGTCATTTTCTACTTTGCTGCACTCATACCAGAACAACCATAATCTGCTCTATTTGACCTGCTGTTCTATTGGAACAACATTAGCTTCTGCACTGATGTCATCATTTTTTCATCTGTCATCCAATGTGTATCCTACCACCTATCTTCATCTCCATCACCTGCTGTGTCTTCACAGCCCATCATATAGGAGTACTGGTCATGCCACTGTTTTGAACACCTTATTTTTCAGCTTCTTTGGCATTGCATTGTCACATACTATCCCATCACTGTTCCATCTGTCTGAAGCCCCTATGATTCTGCCTTTGACCTCTTCATTTAGACTACCATTCTCCTCATATATGCCCCGGATACTTGAAGCTGTTAACATGTTTCATTGTTTTCCATTCTGACTCAGTTTTCATCTTATTTTGATTTGCCACATTTGCTGCATGCCAACTGTCTTCTCTGTATTAAGTTTCATCCAGTGTGCTTCAATTTTGCATTCTGTTCCCCTATCATTTACTGAAGTTCTTGTTCAGAGTCTGCTTGTAATGCCACACCATCTGCACACAGCAACTTTGTTAAGCTGTCCCTTCCAGTCTGCTTGTTAATGTAGTCCAGTTAATGAACAGCAGTGGCTCAAAGATAAACTCTGATGCACATCAACTCTCATGGGGTACCCGTCTGTGATTCCAAGCACTGCTCATACTTGTGTCACTGGGTCTTTGTAGATAGGTTGCACTCATTCTGTCAGTCTTTCCAGGGCTTTGAACCATCACAAGACAGCCAGAATCAGGTTTCTTGGAATCTGGTCATATGCTTTCTCCAAGGTTAGGAATGTCCAGTGGGTTCTTTCCTCATTCCTAACTTCTTCTCCACTGTCTATTTCACTGCAAATATCAGGTCAGTTGTGCTGCATCCTGATCTGAATCTGTATTGCTCATCATCCATTTTATTTTCTACTACTCTGTACATTTATTTATCAATCACTCTTTCCAGCACTTTCATGCAGTATGACAGGAATTTGATACCTCTATATTGCCCACAGTTATGAATTTCTCCTTAATGTCCTGTGGAATGGAAAGCAGGTTGTTGCTGGCATCCTTTATGGATCATGTCTGACTTACCTGTCTGTCTTTGCCTCAAAAACACAGGTGCTTGCTACTTAGAAGATTTCATCTAAATCTTCTAGAAGCATTAAGTGCTTCCTTTTGCTAGTTGCTTTTTTTTAAAGGCTTGTCCTTGTTTTGGTATTTCCCCAATCATTTAGCTAAATTTGACAAAATTTTTGAGCCTATGTAGGCAGAGTTGCATCCAAGCTGGAAAAAAAAACACTACTTCCACTGGGCTGGATAACATACTAGGCATTTTAATGGGAAGCCTTAAACAGTACTTGTCAAATCCCCAACAGAGGTTTTCCAATTTCAACCTCCAAACATGATTCGTGTTGGACAAATGGAGGACAGCAACAGTCATCCCATTTCACAAAGGCGAGTAGTCAGCTGACTCTGGTAATTATAGACTCATAAGCCTGACAAACCTCATTTGTAAGGCTATGGTAAAGATTATTATTTATGTAATTAATAAATAAAGACATAGGCAACATATAAAATACTGACCAGAGCAGATTTGCATTTGTTTAATGGGGGGGGGGGGGGTCCTGTCTAATAAACCTTGTTGATTTCTTCAAAAAGGTTACTGGAGTAATGGATGAGAAAAAAATCAGTACACACCACATATCTAGACTTTGCAAAGGTATTCAAAACCATCCCACATTTAGGCATTGTAGATAAACTCTCACAAATAAATGTCAACTTTTTGTAACTCATTGGATAGCAAATTGGATCACTAGTAGTCCCCAGGAAATTAGGGTGAGCAGTTATACCTCCTGCAATAGACATGTCAGTAGCACTGTACCCCAAAGTTCAGTCCTTGGACTACTCCTTTTTGGTATTTACTTTTTGGAGGTCAAAGCAAATGTTAAGGGTTTATGACTGACCATGTTTGCGATGACTGCAAACCTGGTGCCATCCAAAACTCTCCAGAGGATGCCAAGGTCTACCAACAAGACCTTTTCCAAACAAGCAGCTCATGTCAAAACTGCAGACTAAAGCTAAATGACAAGAATTGTGTAACAGTGTCCTTTGGCTACCATGACCATCCTTGTAACTATCACATTGACAATACACTCCTAACATTTGATCCTGTATTCAGGGATCTGGGTTGATATGTTGTCAATGAACCATCCTTTGATCATCACTTATCCACTTCTGTAAGGAAATCCTTTTCCATTGCACGGTTTATATGTAAATGTATGGCATCCATGTTCAGGGATATAATTATTCCAATGTACTTGGCTCTCATTAGGTCAGTCATTAAATATAATGCCCCTTTCAGTGTGTACTTCTCCAAACACTTTGCACATCAGGAATGACCAAATCACTTTCTTACTAAAAAAAAAATAGGGGCCTAAATTATAAAAACTATGCAGCCCATCTCAATGCTTTGTTCACAGCATCATAAAGGCTACTAAGAGGTGACCTCTGCTTCAAGTTTAGGACCTCAGTATTCTCTATCCTGTCATACCTATAACACATTCACAAGTCCAGTAATAGTATAAACATTTAATCAAGGGGATCACTTTTACAACATAAACAGGACAAGTTGCAGGAATAATTATGTATCACTGAGAATACCATTCGTATAGAAATGTCTTCCACTCTGCATATAGCAAAGTCCTTGTCTTACTCTATTCAAACAAAATTTGAATTACTGTATGGGAAATTGTAAATTCACCCCATCTTAGCACCTGTGTTCCTTAGGGAAAGGGGCAACAAGTAAATGTTTCAATATATCCTTGTTTTACTCACCTCTGGGTAATTCATATACGACATATAATGGCTAAAGTCTACCATGGGAATGTAAGGTTACGAATCTTAAGATCATTGCAGCTCAGTAGAATAGTAATTATCTATGATCCTATTGTGAGCCATACAAAAATAACTATTTCTGGTTTAGAAAAAGTCTCCTTTTTTCTAGTCAGCATTTTCCTTTCTTATAAGTTGCACTCCTGTGATACATGCCACACAGTTCAGTGATCACAGGGAAGTCCTTGCATTCATTGTTAAAATAATAATGGAAGCTCAGAAATCAAACAAACACTAATGAAATGAGTATTTACTAAATCAAAGTCATTGCATATGCTTCCTCTTCTGCCCCTCACCCTTCATGATGTCCGTAACTGATGACTAATACTTGCCTCATCCAACCCAGTCCTTTTGAATGTTGGGTTTAGGAAAAACGTGTGGAATGAGTGCACATAAGAGAATGTTAAGACAGTCCATTATATAAGATCATCTGATGTCAGACACTCTGACTAAAGCAAATGAACCCAATATCTAATCCTAAGATATCTAGGCTATGCTCTGTCTCAAAATCTGCAGGCCACTCACTCACTGATCTGCATTCCGTCAGTCCAGCCAGAACTCTCTCTCATTAAACATCCTTCCAGTCAGTAGATCATTAAAAGCTCAGATGGAAGGGTATTCCCCTTATCTTCAACTCTTTGGAGTAAACTCTTGGTAAATTTGTCTGATTTCATTCTAACACACTGCAACTGAGGTGTTCAGTCCATAGTCATGTACAAAACTTGTGGGGATAGATATTAATTTTGTGGCATTTCCCTCTGTCTGTCTCTCTCTCAGACTCTCATATGGAAGCATACAAGACTGATACTTTCCACAAAATAAGGACTTTCACTGTGTTGGGCTGGCCTATGACACACTTTTGTATCAGCCATAGAACATTAAAATATGTTTTCATGTTAACACATGTTTGCACAAACCTCCTTGAAGAGATGAACCTTTTCTGCATTTATCTACCTGGGAAACTTCCTGCTCCTTGAAGAGATGAACCTTTTCTGCATTTATCTACCTGGGAAACTTCCTGCTCGTACACCACAGAGCACAACTTTTTTATATTATTATTATTATTATTATTATGGGCCTTGTCTTTCTCAATTCCTCAAACATCTGGACAAATGAGTTAGAACTTCCCCTCGCTCTAGTGCAGAGCAGCACTTATCAGGTTCTAGAATCTACAGACCTGTCATTGTTTCTCTGTTATCCACTTGGCTTCCAATCTCTCTGCTACTGTTTTTTTTAACTAGGTTAGTGGCTCCTCTCAAAATGAAGTCAGGTAGTCCTTTAATCTCCAGAAGTCCAAGACGGATACTAACATCTGAAAGTATATCTGGATGGTATGGGTGGTACACCTGGGGGGGCTTTATGGTCCAAAATCATGGCAAGGATGTGCGACATAAATGCCATGCAATCTTCCTGTAAATCTGGATTGTTCTGTGGGTTTTGCCTGGCCTGAAGGAGCATTTCCTACCTCAGATGGTCCATATCAAGTCAAACAGTAAGGCAGTAGTATTGCATCTGAATAATTAACATTGGACAATGCTCAAATGCTCCCTATGCTGAGATCATCTCAGCTGTGAAATGAGTCCTGATCCATAAGATGGCCTTGGTCCAGAACTGTAGTTATGTCATCTGGTGACACATGCACCTCTCCCACCTCAAATCTGAGAAGCAAAAAAAAAAAAGTCCTGAAACTATAGCAAGCCACCTGCTAAAACTGTAACAAGCAGCTTGCTGCAGTTACTCACTCTCACCTGATATTATGTTCTTCAGGTATGAATGTAAATGCAGTATCTGGATTCATTTGTGAAATCAAATTATCCTCACTGCTTCCCAAATCAATGCCAGTACTGCACTGTAGCTCCATCACCACCTGCTGGTAGTGCCCTCTGACATCCTTGTGCTGGAGCAGCTGCCCCTTCCCCCTTCCATTGCTATGGCACTACCTTACTGGGGTCTATATTACATGATCGAATGATTAGGTGATCAAACACCTAAACATCGAACATGTAATATCAAACTGCAAAATAGCGAACGCCGCTGGGAAACGTTACCGTCGGACACAAAAAAAATTTTACTTTACAGCCAAACTAAGTGGGGGGCTTTCCCCCAACACCACCCCCTGTTGTGGGGGGGGATGTGCCCCCCACACCACCCCTAACTAAATATACCAACTCCGAGATCGCTCCACAGTGAATAAAATGGCAAAATCCAGCAAACTGCTAATGGAATTCTTTCCCTGTGTTAAATTGGCCATTTGCTGGATTTTGCTTTCGATATTACGTAGTCGATGTTTAGGTGTTCGATCACCTAATCATTTGATCACGCAATATAGACCCCCTTGCTGTCAGTCTATATTCCAAGGAAGTCTAACATCCTAGCAGTTATTGAAAGGCCTAATTACAGTTCTCTTCTGGACTTCAAGCTAATGTTAAGGTGACCCATGGTCATAACTGTACTGGTTTCCTCCAAAATAGCTGAGTGAGTTGTGTTTTGTCTGTATGCTACAAAGGAATGTTTGCATTTGCATTTCTACCTTTCCAGTCATTCCAAGTCCTCTGAAGTTCTGTTTGAAAAGGGCTAAGTTGACCTTGATCACACAGTGCTGCCTTTGAAGATGTTTATTTCCATGTTTGCATTTTCCAATTTTTTGGGTGTAGATTTCCTGTGCCTGATGCATTCTGTTTGAGCCATGTATACAGTTAGCAGAATACCACATCTTCCCCAGACATTTACTGCTGTAGTGTTCATGATTTTCTTGGTGATAGCAATCTTCATGGTACTGAAGGACATGAAAAGCAACTGCTAGAGCCACTTATGATAAACTTTTATAGGATTCTTTGTCTGGGCTGTTATAGGATTCTTTGTCTGGGCTGTTATAGGATTCTTTGTCCGGGCTGTTATAGGATTCTTTGTCCGGGCTGTTATAAGATTCTTTGTCTGGGCTGTTATAGGATTCTTTGTCTGGGCTGTTATAGGATTCTTTGTCTGGGCTGTTATAGGATTCTTTGTCTGGGCTGTTATAGGATTCTTTGTCTGGGCTGTTATAGGATTCTTTGTCCGGGCTGTTATAGGATTCTTTGTCCGGGCTGTTATGTAGACTCTTCATTTTATTAAGATCTGTCAATCAGTCCCTGTTGGGTGTCTGATTTAGCCCCCTGCATTGTGTCCCTACCGAATGCCTTGTTATACTGCTATGATCTGTGTAGGTCACCAGCTATGGCAATCTGTTGGCATGTTCCTTGCTTATTAAGTTTCAGTATTGCTTCTCTCAGATTACGTAACACCTCTTGATTTCTGACCCATTGAATGTAGTCTTGCACCTTTTACAATGTAGACCAGCTGATGACCACATAGCATGTCCTTACATTAATTCAAATCCCCATGAATGCATTTTTGTTTTTACAGATAACAGCATTTACAATGAAACAAGCCCTTCCATCTGACTGCTAGATGCCATTAATCTGACTCAAAGACGTATTTCAGAATCGTGACCTATTACCCTGGTTACCCAGTGTTAGACTACACCCTTTTACCCTTTAATCTTCTCCTTGTTTTCCATTCACCATCATGTTCTGTTTCACTTTCAACAAGATTGGGTCCTTCCATAGATTGCAGTTTCTTGTTAAGCTATTCAACAGTGATTGTTTATAAGCATCGTTGAAGTCAGAGAAACACGATGACTACAGTCCTGCTGTGACAACTGATACTTTTTCTGTTGTACTTTGAGAACTGTTATAATTTCTGTTTGTTATGTTACTTTCCTACACAGAGAATTGATGTTTTTGTTTTTGTTTTTTTGTGCATTTTATAGTACTCCCAGTAGTAGAGGTGCTGCAGAACTCCGTGATTGTTCTGGTCAGTCAGCCAGTTCTTTTGGAGTGTGATGCCACTGGTGTTCCTGTACCAACAGTGACATGGCTAAAGGATGGCATTCCTATTTCAACAGTAACTAATGGATTACAGGTCAGTCCTGCTATTTATCCTGAGTGTTTATTACGCAACTATACATACATTTTGTTAAATCTAAAAATAAATTATTATTTATGTAAAGGTAATAAGAAAAATTTTTAAACTTAAAAACATCAGAAAGTTAGACATTCTTCTTTGATTCAGCTACAGAGATTATAAAGTCCTGCTCCTAAAAATATCAGAAGCATCAAAAGTCTTCTGTATGTTGAGGGTGTGCATGGGTGATATTTTACAAAGGATTATTTTTTTTTCTTAATTCATGTGATGTTTAGATCATTGTTTGTATAGTCACACAGAGCAATGAGAGGTCTATAATCAGTGTATGCAGCAATATAGTCACTATTTACCATTGTCCTTCTACTGTTTCTCAATTCCTGACCAGTCGGTCTCTAGCATCTAGATGGCATAAAAAGGTACAAAATACTGAACACGTTGGAAAAATGGGAAAAAAGGAGTTATGGATGGTATACATAAAGACCAGAGTCCTTCCAGTAATGCACTTAATCCCAACGACTGTGTGTGTGTGTGTAAGGAGTTATGGATGGTATACATAAAGACCAGAGTCCTTCCAGTAATGCACTTAATCCCAACGACTGTGTGTGTGTGTGTGTGTGTGTGTGTGTGTGTGTGTGTGTGTGTGTGTGTGTGTGTGTGTGTGTGTTGTGTGTAGGCGTGTATATCTGCATGTGTAAATGGAAAACAAACTATGGGATTATTATATATTTGTGTAATTAAAAAATGTCTGTGGCTACAATGTCCTGTAATAAGATAAATGTTTGCTAGAATTTTTTTTACATATGTTTAGAAAATATTTATTTTACATTTTACTAATGCAAATGTATGTAAGTGACATAAATTCATCAAATAATCTCAAATTTATGGGGAAAAGACACAACTAAATATATTGGCTATGTGGCTGCTGAACCATGCTGTTTGGGAATTGGTTGTTCTCAGCTGGCTTTACACTTCAGCATTTGAGAGTGTTCTCTTCCTTCCTCACTCGAAAACATCAGGAACAGGTACTTGATATGTTTCTTGAGTACGTTCCAGTCCTCACTGTACTGTCTGAAGCCTCCTCCTTACATAGCATCAGGAACAATATTGTTGTTAAGCATGAAAACAGTATCCGGCTAAGATCTGGCATATTAAAGTGTCCCAATACTGAAATTGTTCCTTCTGTTATTCAAAGGATGCCATTTCTCAGATGCATATGTTTATGTTTCTGAGAAAAGGGCCTGCCACAACCCTGTGCGCATTATGCTGTGAATTTCACTAAGATTGTGACACACTGTGCCTCCTGTCTTCCTTCTTTCCATATTTGTTTTGTTCTCTTGAATCCTTTTTATGCAGAGGATTGCTTCTACTGCTCTTGTAATCACTCATGCACTTCCTGAGGTCCATGCAACCTCCTATATTTATATCCCAAACTCAGTTCTCTGTGGACATGATGATGTGAGAGGGTGATGGATGCGTCATCAAAGTCCACATTAATAATGGCAAGTCAGGAAATAAGACACTTCATTTTATTTTGTTAACTTGCTAACCAGGTAAGCCCATTAGGTATTAGTGTCTTTCCACAGGTGAGTTAGGTGCACTGTCATTAAGTGACCTGCTTAGATTCGTAAAGTAAGCTAATGAAGGCTAAGTTAATCCAGCTCTGGACTAATGGATAAAGCATGTTAGCAGCTCATGGCCTTAATTTTGAAACTGACTGCTTGAAATTGCTTGTGAAGAGAAATGAGATAATGTTACTTAAATCAATAATGAATGAGGTAACTCCAAAGTAATATAATTTGTAAATCTCTTGACTTCTTCATGGTAGTGCAATCATGGAATTAGAATAAGGAGCATAGCCCCCCCTTTCCTTACAAATAAATACACATATTTTAATTTTGTTTTCAAAAATATTTTTAAGTAGTAGTTTTGTATTTTTTTAGGATGTATGTGCTTGTTGATGCTCTGTGATTTTTGCTTTTCCATGCTTTCAGTTTTTCCCAGTTTGACTTACTTGCATATGATTTTGCTTAAATAAAATAAATGATTTTTATGCTTCTTCTACTGCCACAGTATCAAACCATTGTTCCTTCATGAAAGCCACAACTTCAGAGAGTCATTTACTTATTTATTTATTTACTTATGTGGTGTCCCCATACCAGTGGCCATCAAATCCCTACTCCTGTTTGTCCCACCACTTTCTGCCTTCCCATGCATCATATGACACTGCAAAGAAAAGGTGATGAAAATGAAGGCCATCGTCCTGCAGGAGTGAGAAGGCTTTTGTATGCTCCTTGCACTTTTGGCCAGGAAGCAGTTAAGCATTTTCACAAGTCTGGGGAGGATAGTACTGACTGACATTTTGTCCCTCCTTTTTTTGGCTTGTCCCTGGTTGCTTCGAGCATGTATGTCCTGAAGTTTCCATTTTTTACCACTGATAATCTGTTCCTGTTTCCAGTATTCTTAGACTTTATAGAATTGCGTATGCTGACATTCTGATGGGGGAATCCTAACTTCATCCACACAGCAAAGCATATATGACCCATACAAAGATGATTAAGACAAGGCTGCCAATCAGAATGAGATTATATGTTCAAGAACTGGATTCTAGAAAATGCATGTCGAGTGAAGCTCAAGAGGTGAGTCTTAGAATCCATTTCAAGAATGCTTAAAATGGAGTTATAATCAATGATCACATTGTAAATCTTTATAATACAAAGGGTGTTTTAGTTGCCCCAATGGTATTACCATAGGTAGGTACTAGGCTATTGGCCCAAGGGCCTAAGTAAGCCTAACCAACATGGTTCCCTGGCTTATGCCACCCAAGAAAGTTATTTTCCTGTGCCCCTGTTGAGCAGAGCCACAGAAGTGATCCCCGGGGTGTATTTCCTATTTCCCATCCACTTACCAAGATTTTTCTTGAAGAGTACTAATGAGGAACTTTGCTTGACATAGATGGGTAGCTTGTTCCAGAGTATGGGAAGTCTCTGGGACAGGAATCTATACCTCCAGCATGCCCTGTTTATTGTGGTGACAAGGTTTAGGTCCCTAGAGTGTGTAGTTCAAAGGGATTGGGATTTCTTTAGGTGTAGTATGTCCAACAGCTCTGGGTTTGACATAGCTTTATATGTTAGGCAGAGATCACCTTGGAGTAGGCAATATGCTACGGAGTAAAGCTGGAGGTTTTTGAGACGGGCAGTGTAGGGCATCTGTTTGAAGCCAATAATCCACTTTGTGAGGTACTTCAGTGGCCTTTCCAGCTGCTGCAGATGTCTTGTAAAGTACATTCCAAAAGGGGCTTTGTACTCTATAATGGGTTTAATGAGTGTCAAGTAGAGGGGAACAGTGACCTGTTTTTTCCTAGATGAGAACCCTTTTGTGATGAGATGTACCACATAGAAGGATTTCCTGACTACTGTGGCAATGTGATTATCAGAGGAGAGACTGCTGTCCACCTGGGTCCCCAGGTCTCTTATCACACATTCGGCATTAAGTAAACTGCCGCCTATGTGGCAGTTCATGGGTACAGAGTTTTTACTAAAGGGGATGACAATGCACTTTTTGGCATTGAGCTTGAGGTCATGGCTCTGACACCAGGTATCTGTCTCAGTGAGGCCCTTCTGTAGGATGTCCACATCATTTGAGAACTCGACTGTGGCTCCTACATTGCAGTCATCTGCGAACTTAGTTAGCCAAAGGCCTTCTGTGTTAGCTTGTACTTCAGAGAAGTAGATACCAAACAGGAGAGGTCCCAGGACTGAATCCTGTGGTACTCTACTTGCCACTGGTTTGAAGTCAGATTTGGAGTCTGCAACTTTTACAGTGTGGGTTCTGTCAGTGCACCAATTGCCAACCCATCTTGTGACATAGGGATTTATACCTAGTTTAGTGAGTTTAGCTGTAATTCCAGAATGGGGGATGGTGTTGAAAGCCTTGGTGAGGTCAAGATAGGCTGTGTGAACACCTTACCTTGTCTACAACTTTGGTGACTGCCTCAAAGAAGTCGATCAAGTTCAGGAGGCATGATCTGCCTTTCACAAACCCAAACTGGGTGGGGTCCAGAGTTTGGAGGTTACCAATGTCTTTGTTTATGAGTTCCATGATGATACGTTCCATGACCTTTCAGACCAGGCTCATCAGACCAATAGGGCGATAGTTCCCTGGATCAGTGGTGGCTCCCCCTTTGTGGAGTGGGATAACTGTTGTTGTCAGTGGGCACAAAGCCTGATGTGAGGCCATGATTGAACATGGTGCTTAGGTGAGGAGCCAGTTCATTCTGAAGTTCATATAAAACGCAACCTGGGATGTTGTCCATTCCCATGGATGCTGTGTTTTTGACTTTAGAGAGTGCAGCTTTTACCTGCATAGTTGTGATTACAGGGACTCTGCATTCTTCCTGTATAGATATGGACCCTTTAGGGGTGAGGGGGGGGTAATGTTAGCACTGAACTTATCTGCCAGTACGTTGGCAATATCAGTTGGGTCTGTAATTGTCATGCCGCTGTGCTGTAACTCAGAGCAAATCTGGGTGTTTCTATTGAGATTCTTGACATAGCTATAGAATGCTTTGTGGTTGCCCCTAGAATCAGTGGCGATTTTTTCGTAGTTAGCTTTGGAGGATCTTATAAGGGATCTCAGCTTCTTACTGAGACTGACCAGGGAACTCCTCCACTCATGGGATTTTACTCTCTTTTGTAACAGTTTCTTACTTCTGTTGTAGAGTTTGTTTATGGCAGGGGACCACCAGATTGGCTTGATTTTTTTGGAGGATAGCGTCTTGGTTCTGTTTGGGATAGCATGATCCACGCACTCGTGTAAGTGCTTATAGAGTGCATCTGTGTAGGATTCAGAAGTCGTAACTCTATTGTCCATCTGCATTTTGTGTCAAGAAGTTCACCACTTCTGTCTTAAGAAACATGAAGTTGGCTTTGGAGAAATTATTTACCGTGATTTCCTTAATGGGGGTGGGATGTCGATATCTATGGTGATTAGCTTATGGTCGGATCTGACCAACGAGGAGCTGACTTCAGGTGTGGAACACCGTTCACTCATGTTGGTAATGACTAGGTCTATGATATGGTTGCCCCTGGTGGGGGTGTGGATAAGTTGATCTAGGGCATTGGAATTTATGAATTCTGGAAAGCGTTGAGCATAGGAGTTGGTACATGAGCAGATTTCCCAGTTAATAGTGGGGTAGTTGAATTCACCCATTATTAGGGCATTTGGTTGAACCCTAATGTTTTCCAGTATATCAAGAAAAGAGGAGTGGCATCCTGGGACATGGTGGGGGATCTGTAGCAAGCTACAATTTGGATTGCAGTTTTGCCCAGAGTTAGTTGCACTTGGATAACCTCGGATGCATTATGCTGAGCAACTAGCCTGGAGATGTGGATATCCTTAATGAATATGGACACACCTCAGCCTTTGGTGTTCCGGTCCAGGTTAAGTGGCCAAAAAGTGTGGTATGAGTTATAGCCTGGTAATGCAGGGGTGCTCTCTGGAGCCTTGAACCAGGTCTCAGTCACTGCACAAATATCGATGTTCTCCATTTTAAGAAGTGCCTCGAGGGAGTGCATTTTGAGATCAGTTTTTGCTTGCCTGTTCCTGTTATGGTGGTGAATTTGTCATTTGAACCTTGCCTAAAAAGGCACTATAGGGGCAGCAAGAACCTTAGCCAGTATCCGGAATCCCAGGGGTGACAGGTGCAGGTCATCACTGGCAAAGCATCGTGGTTTGTCGACCATGTCATCTCAGGCAGACAGATACTGGATCCCCTTAGAATGACACCAGAAGCTTAGCCAATTGTTGAAGTCAATCATTTTGTCCCTGTACTGCGGTATCATTCTGGGCGATGGCAGGATGCTACTTAGGGCTAGGACCATACCTGCCTGGGCTACAAGATCAGAGAGCTCTTCATGTCTCTTTTCATGTAGTCCAGAGAGGTACGTCTCAGGTCATTCACACCAACATAGACAATGACAGAGTCATATTTGTATTTGTTATGGAGTGACCTGAGTGCGTGGGTTATGTGGTGGATCCTGGCACCCGACAGGCAGCTGACAGTAACCTTCTCCTTGTTTAGCCTGGTGAGTGGAACATCAGTGTGCCTGACTAAAGAGTCACCTATGACTAGTGTGTTGGGTACGTTGTTTTGCCTTATGGGCTGTGGTTGAGTGGCACACTGAGTCTGTGGTCTATGTGTCATTTGGGTTGTGTTGGGGGTGGAGGTTGCTTGCGTTTCTGCTTTGGAGGTCTCTGTTGCTTGAGCAGATTATTATTGAGGGCCTCCGTGAATGTTTTTGTGTTTCTATGTGTGGATTTTGGTCATGTAGGTTTAGTGGGATTATGTGATGAGTGTGATGTGGTGCAAGTGTTTACCTTCTTCTCTTGACTGTCAAGTTCAGTCTTGGTTGGAGAGAACTTTACCTCCAGTTTGGCTAGATAAGTGCATCTCTCACAGGTTGTGGTGTTGGGTGGTAGGAGGACAGGGTTGTCTGTGTAGATGAGGCAATTGCTACATTGCCCCAAGATGCCTAGATTCATCAGATAGACAGGAAAGAACACTGGGAGCTGACCCTTGGACATGCCTGAATAAAAAAACTACTTTCCTCTAGACAAGTGAGGAAAGTGAGTATAAGAGCTGTTTTTCTCTAAGCAAGTGAGGAAAGTAAGTACAAAAACTGTTTTCCTCTAGGTGAGGAAGGTTGAGTGCTGTAGTAATTTGTAGCTTAGTTAGTGCTAACAACATGTTCTGAACAAGTGCTGAGCAGGAATAAGCAAATTCAAGTGCTAAAACTAAGAATCTGTACCTGGATCTTGTGGTAGATAGGCTTGCCTAGTGCTTATCATTCCTACTGATAAGCTAGAATGCTTCCCTCCAACACAGAAAGGCTTGGGGGCTCAGAAGCTTAAAAACATTCCTGGATACAGCAAATCTGTATCTGGACTAGGTTAGTTACAGGAAAGGTGGGAAACAAGTGCAAACGCGGGCTTTTAAACCAGAAAGTTGAAAGAGATGGAGAAGCTGCCAAATGGCCAATAAACTACAATTTCTGGGCCAGAAACCACTCTTGTAGTAGATAGGCTACCTAGTGCTTACCACTCCCACTGATAAGCTAGAAGGTTTCCCTCTAACACAGAAAGTCTTTGGGGGCTCAGAAGCTTACAAACAGTCCTGGATGTAGCAAATCTGTATCTGGCCTAGACTAGTTACAGGAAAGGTGGGAAACAAGCACAAATGCAGGCTTTTAAACTAGAAAGTTGAAAGAGATGGAAAAACTGCCCAAACGGCCAATAAACTACAATTTCTGGGCCAGAAACCACTCTTGTGGTAGATAGACTACCTAGTGCTTACCAGTACCACTGATAAGCTAGAAGGCTTCCCTCCAACACAGAAAGGTTTTGTGGGCTCAGAAGCTTACAAACAGTCCTTGTCCTTGTTACAGCAAATCTGTATCTGGACTAGACTAGTTGCAGGAAAGGCAGGAAACAAGCTTAGAATTTTTTTTTTTTTTTGGAAAGTGGACAGGGAGAAAGGAGAAACAGAATATAATTCAAAATTAATGACCTAAGTGGCTTCCCCTTCATAAATGTTCTCTCTGTATCAGGTAGAGTGAGCTAGTGACACTAGACTGGAATAAAGCTGAGATAGAGCTGAACAGATGTGACTTGTAGGAGTATTTGAAGTCAAAATATGATCTCACTTTACTCGGTTGAGTGAGCAAATGAGATATACTCAGGAGGAGTGTTCAAACACAAATTTACAGGAGGGGCTGGCAATTCCAACTGCAGAGACAGCGAGAGACCACAGTATTCTATGAAACAATTAAATAGAAAAATAAATAACTATATTGAGACACAGACACAATATTCAGTAAAACAATTAAATAGACAGAAAAATGAAATGCAGTACAATCTTTAACACTGCAAGTTTATACTTAACTCTGCTAGTAATGCAGTTGACCAGTTAAAGAGATAAAGCATAGCACTCCAATGCTTTTTCAGCTTGGAAAATTGAAACATTTAGTGCTGCTACACAGACAGCAGCCAGAAGAGAAGTTCACCCCTCATCAATGGACACTTCTCTCTGCTGCACGTTTATTGATTTAAATAATTAATGAATTACTTTTTATGTATGTGTTGAGGGGTTGTACTAAGTGTTCTATAGTTTAAAAGGTTTCACTGATTCAACTCTGTTGTGGTTGACATCAGCAGTAGCATGAGTCACAGTGATAACAAGGTTCTGATGTATGGACTTCTCTATAACAAGTTAGTTATAGATAGTGAGATTCATACATCAGAAAGGTGCATGTCAAGCTTATCTTTTTTGAAGATTTTGGAGCATAGTCATCATGATCTGTGTATTAAAATGTTTTTCTTTTCCTCTCTTTTTCAAAGCTGACATCTTATAGAATGTAATGAACACAAGTCTTAGGTACTTACTACTTTGTAGGTAGTCATCCATCCGCACACCTCTCAACCTCTTAATGCAAAAAATCTGGACAAAGACAGAAAGAATGGGAGACGAAAGTTCCAAAAATAGAGACAGAATTTAAATATTGATCCTATAAACTTAGAAAGTTGTAACAGATTTTTCAATATGTATTTTCTGTAGGATATAAAGTCTGAAACTCAAATGTCTGTCATTATTTAGTACTATTTAGTGTCTCCCGTCTTCAGTGATTTGCCAGAAAACCACAAATTTTATGAGGAACAGTCCACAAATATGAGACAAAAATCTGGATATTCTGCAAAATTCTGTACAGTTGAAAGGTATGCCCATCGGTGCGAACTCCTGCTTTGTATAACTATATGCCTACTAATGTAGTGGTGCAACAATATAATTATCCCTTGAAATGAGGCATGTGAAGAATAAGCATAAATCTTGCTGAACTGTCCATTTTTCTTGGAGTTCTAAAGGTGTGGCATCTTTTTATTCAGCAATTTAAAAGAAATGGCTAGGTAATGTCTGTCAGATGTGAGAACTTGTTTGGAACTACACAAACACACTAAATGAATGTACATTTGTTTGTCAGATTCTAGGTAAGTAATCCTTTGGAAAGAAATAATGTAATTTCAGCATTATTACAGTCCTTCATATATGTGAAACATTCAATCAAGTGGATTTTTAAGAGGCTAAAGTTTAATTTATTTTATTTTATTTATTTCACATTTGTTAACCAGGTTGTTCCAGCTGGGTAAGACTTTACCCTTTTTCAGTGGAGACCCGAGGGGAAAAGCCCCAAACAGACATACAAATACATATAAATAGAGACATATTAACAATATTAAAGAGCAAAACAATCTTATGGAAAAGAAGAACATAATGTACTCAGTGGAATAGTACATAGCTATATATACAAAAAGTGTAGCAATAGGTTGCAACAGGAGAAACAGCAGTAATAAATCCAGCAGGTAAGCAGGAAGGAAGTTAAGGTTGTAGGTAATATAATGAAAAGAAACAAGGTATAATTAGATTAGTGGCTAGAAAAAAATTTTTTTTATTATTTATTTTATTTTTTATTTTACATTTGTTGACCAGGCTAGTCTAACTGGATATATGTCCATTTTCAGTAGAGGCCCGGGGAGATAAGCTCCAAACAGTTAAAAGAAATTCACATCAAAGTAATACATGCTTAAAAAGCAGATAAAATAAATTCACATCAAAGTAATACATGCTTAAAAAGCAGATACATGTATAGTAAAAGAGAAAAAGAGATAAAGATAATATCTGTTTACATATTATTAAAGTATATAATTGCAGTACATTTGACATTGATTAGTACAAGTACAGTTATAAGTAGACATTCAAATAGAATAAAAGTAAAATGTACATGTAATACATCTAGTAGTAACATTTTTTTTTTTTTCACAAAGTAATTAATACTATGATGGAGAAATAGATTGTTAGATGTTAGAATGAAGTATATGCAGGGTTCTAAAGGTAAAGTTTGAGTCATATATCAGGAGCTAGATAGTCAGTCAGGATTAGTGCAGGGGCACAACCACTGTGTTTTGAGGAAGAGCTTAAGTTTCTTTTTAAATAGAGTTGTGGAGGGAATTGTAGATAGTTCAGAGGGAAGTAGGTTCCAGTGTTTTCCAGCAGTATTGGAGAAGAGGGAATCTCCAGCCTTGTTATTTGCTTTGTCAATGTTTACAAGAGGTTTGTGTGCAGATCTTAGAGACTTTAGGTTATGGTAAGGGTAAATTAGAGTAGATAGAATAGGTGTTTTGGTAGGTTGATACAGTATTTTATGGGTGATGGCTAGTTGATTAATTTTCAGTTGCTGCTGAAGTTCAAACCAGCCTAGTTGCTTTAAATTAATACAGTGGTGCATTCTGAAAGGGTTACCTGTCGCAAACCTGGCTATGCTATTGTAGGTGTTTTCTAATTTCATAAGATTATGTTTTGACAGGTTAGTAAATATGGGTGAGGCATAGAGAAGGGAAGAGATTAGATGGGAGTGGGCAATGGTTATTCTAGTTGCTGGAGTGAGGTAGGGTTTAATACTGAAGAGAGAGCCTATTCTTTTATTAATAGTTTTCACGGCCTTGCTGATATGGGTGTCGAAGCTAAGGTTGTTGTCGATGGTGATGCCTAGCAGTTTGGTAGTAAGATCTTGGGATATAGGTGTGCCATTTTTAGATAAAATTGTAAAGTCTATTTGGGGGGATTTATTAGTAGGTGTGAATAGGAGGAGTTTAGTTTTTTTGGGTTAAGTAGGAGACAACGTTGTGTAAACCACTGTTCAACAGAGTTAAATATGTGTTGTGTCAGAGAGTGAAGTTCTGATACAGTTGTGGCTGAGCAAATAAGTGTGGAATCGTCTGCGTATTGTATGCATGTGTCTAGGGGAACTGCTTGGTGGAGGTCATTTATGAATAAAGAAAACAGGAGTGGACCCAGTATGGACCCTTGAGGGACACCGATGTTAACTGGTAGATGGGTAGATAGAGTGGAGTTCCAGAGTACAGCTTGATGTGTGTTAGTTAAGTAGGACTTGAACCATTTAATAGGTAGAATGTCTAGTGAGAGAGATTGAAGAATTTGTATGGGTATTTGGTGGTGTAAGCGCAGGGGCTTCAGAATTGGGGGAAAGTAGAGTGAGAGTAAAAAGTAGAGAGGGGTGACTGCACAAGGGACCATAGGTCAGAAGAGGGAATGGTGCAAAAGAAGATAGTAGTAGAGGAGGGATGTAGTGAACTAGAGGGAGGGTACAGAAAGAAGAGCAATTGAATAAAGTAAGTTATAGAAAGAGGAAGGTCTTATAGATCAGACTTAATGGTGAAGTGGGTATGTGGAGAGGGAGGGGTTAAGTTGGATGATAACAGGTACATAAAGGGTTGTTATGGAGGTACACTATCAGGTCATGTTTGAAGTTATGAAGGGAGGTATGACTTCTAATATCAAGTGGAAGATTGTTCCAGGTAAGGGAGATGGAGTGTTTATAGAGTATTTTACCTATGTTCTTGTTGGGTTTATAGACTTGTAGTAAGAGTTTATTAGAGCTGCGCAGGGATCGGGGAGGGTTGTACCAGGAGATCAGGTTGGACCGAGATGGACAGTCAGAGTTTGAATTAAGAATTCTGAAAGCTTGAATAACCTGACATTTGGTCAGAAGGTGTGGGAATTCGAGCCAATGTAATTTTATGAGAGCATAGCAGTGATGGGATTTATAGGGGCTGCTGGTGACAAATCTAGCAATTTTGTTATAGGTTTGGTCTAGTTTTGCCAGCAGGTTATTTTGTAGATTGGAAAATAAAGGGGAGCCATAGAGGAGGGCAGGGAGGAGATAGGCTTGGGCTAGCAGTAGTTTTGAGTTGGGGATCAGGAATTTGCTGTTTCTGTATAGCATGCCCAGTGTTTGGTGTGTTTTCTTTATAGAATGAAGTATGTGGAGGTCTCTGGTCATCTGTGATGACACCTAGGAGTTTAGTGTGTAAGTCTGGTGCTATGATAGTGCCATTTAGAGAGGATGTGAGAAAGGTGGATTTGTGGTGGGCTAGAGTTTTAGGTAGGAATAGTAAGAGCTTAGTTTTAGAGGGGTTCAGGATAAGTTGATTATTGGAGAGCCACTTCTCAATAGACTGAAATGAAGATTGGGTCATATGGTTCAAGGACAGAACCCACAGGGTCAGAGTTGCTGGAGCTATGTCAGACTCTAAGCCAGTCACAAGCGGTGTCCCACAGGGCTCAGTCCTGGGACCCATCTTGTTCGGCATTTATTTTTCCGAGGTACAGGCAAACATAGGAGGATTGTGGCTGACAAAATTCGCAGATGACTGCAAACTGGGCGCCATAATTGATACTCCAGCAGACACAAACATCCTTCAGAGAGGCCTCATAGAAATGGATAATTGGTGCCAGAGCCATGGCCTTAAGCCAAAAAGTGTGTAGTCATACCCTTTGGGAAAAACAAGGTACCGACAAATTACCACATAGGCGGTAATCCATTAAGTACGGAAGAGGTAATCAGGGACCTAGGGACCCAGGTTGACAGTAACCTCTCATTTGACACTCACATTGCCAAAGTGGTTAGGAAGACCTTCTATATTGCCCACCTTATCATGAAGGGTTTCACATCTAGATCAAGAGAGGTCATTGTGCCCCTGTACTCTTCTCTTATCAGGCCAATGACTGAGTACAATGCCCCATTTGGGATGTATCTCACCCGACACCTGCAGCAGTTGGAAAGACCCCAAAAGTTCCTCACCAAGAGGATAAAGGGTCTTAAACATATGTCATATGCTGCCCGACTGAAAAAACTCCAGCTCTATTCAGTCGCATACCGCCTACTCAGAGGTGATCTGTGCCTGACGTACAAGGCCATGTCCAATCCTGAATTAATGGACATGCTCCACCTCAGAAAATCCAAATCCATCAGAGCCACGAGAACAAGTGACTTAAACCTCAACACAGAAATAATAGGACGTGCTGGAGGGACAGATTCATAACCCAGAGGCTCCCTACACTCTGGAACAGAATCCCAGTCCATGTTAGGCAGAGCCCCTCACTGACTCTATTCAAGAGAAATCTCGACGAGTGAATGGGAGATCGTAGGTTTACCCCGGGGGTCATCTCTGTGTCACTACTAGACAGAGGCATAGTAAACTAAACCCTAAAAGGGCGTAGTATTCTCATCCTAAGGGGTGGTGTAAGCCACATACACTCTGGCTAGGCTTATAAATGCCTTAGGGCAGATAGCCTAGTACGAACCTATGAACCTATGGTGTAGGTTATTGATAGCGTCAGAAATGGAGATCAGAGATGAATCATCTGCATACTGTATAATATAGGAGAAGTTGCTGGAAGTGTGTAGGTCATTGGTGAAGAGGGTGAAAAGGAGGGGACCAAGAATTGAACCTTGATGAACACCGGTCTGAACTGGCAGAAAGGGTAAGAAGTAATTTTGCCATTTAACTGCTTGTAGGCAACTGGACAGGTAACTTGAGAACCAATTTAGAGTGGGAATGGAATGAAGTAGAAGGTTGCGAGAGACAGTATCGAAAGCCTTTGAGAGATCTAAGAAGAAAGAGGCAGGACACAAGTTTATTATTGTCTCTGGCCTCAGCTACAGTATGAGAGAAGGATAAGAGTGCAGTGTTAGTATTGTGTTTGGGCCTGAAATCGTGCTGGGCGCTGATTAAAAGATTGTTTTGAGTAAGGTGGAAAAGCAGTTGAGAATGGATCCACTTTTCAAGACTTTTGGAGAGGGGAGAAAGAATAACAATGGGACAGATGTTAGATGGTTCTGTGGAGTTACTGCCTTTATGTAGTGGGATAGTGAAATATTCCTTCCAAATAGAGGGGACAGTGGATTCTTGCATTGAGCGGTTGATTAGAATGGTGATAGGAAGGGAAATAGACTTAGCAGCAAGTTTAAGGAATTGGGGAGGTAGGTTATCAGGGGCGGGAGAACAAGGTTTGAGTTTACTGAGGAGAGTTTTAATATAACTGAGACAGGTTTGAGCATGAAGAGTTCTGAGAGGTTAGTGGAGTCAGATTAGAAATGTGAAAAAGGTGTGGGTCTGGTAATTGAAGTGACAGAACTGGAAGTGGAAATAGAGGTGGGGTTGGGGTTATCAGAGGTGTAAGGTACTAGTTTAGAAATGGTATCAATGACGTAATTATTTAAATGGATGGCTTTATCTGAGGGAGATTGATTGGGAAAAGGGTTGGGGGTTGTGGGTGAGCCAGGGTTAAGAAGAGTTTTTATGGTTGACCAGAACTTCTGGGGGTTAGTAGTTTGCATAGATTGGTCAGACAGGTAAAACTTTCTTTTGTCCTGGTTGACTCTTTTTTTGTAAGGTTTCTAAGTTCCCTGTAAGATTGTAGGAGGGCAGGAGATTTGCTTTTCTGATTTTGTTTCCAAATGGCATCTCTTTTATGCATAAGGTGGAAGGTTTCTTTGGATAGCCAGGGGGCATGTTTACCTTTGACTTTTATTTTCCTGATGGGGGCAAGAGAGTTGAGTATGTTTAGGAATGTCTGGTTGAAGTAGCTAACTGTATCATTTAAAGGTAGAGAGTATAGGCAGGACCAGTTAATATTTGAGAGAATTTTGTTGAAGGAAGTGGTATTGAATTTTCTTTGGTTGCGGATGTAATTTAAGAGGTGAGTACTAGTGAGGTTGGGTGAGTACCTAGTAATGTGGATAGGTAGGTGGTCACTGATGGAGTCAGATAGCGTACCTGGCTGGTGGTACAAATTAGGAGAATTTACGAGAATCCAGTCTAGGATAGAATTGGAGTGGTTTTTGCCAAGGCGGGTAGGGGAGGAGACAAGCTGAGTAAAACCATATAGGTTGAGACTATGAGACGGTGTAGTAGAGTTAACTGAGTTCCAGTCTATATTTACATCCCCAAGTATGATAGTTTCAAAGGGGATGTGAAGAAAACACCAAGATAAGATGTCTTCAGGGATATTGATATTATTCCCTGGTGGGATATAGATTGAGGCTATGGCCATTTTTTGGCAGTTGTTGAGATGACAGGTTACTATGAGTAGCTCTGCAGGGTGGAAGGTGGGAGTGGTAATTGTAAGTGGTAAGATATTGAGAGAGCCAGAAAAGAGAATAGAGACACCGCCTCCCTTTTTGCTAGGTCTATCCAGTCTGTAGATATTGAAACCGGTGGGGGGGGGGGGCAGATCTCTGAGTTGAGGATGTGAGGTTTTAGCCAAGTTTCAGAGAGAGTTAAGATGTGGGGGGTATAGTGTTGTATGAGTGCGTGGAGTTCAGGCTCTTTGTTGCAGATGCTCTGGATGTTAAGGGAGAAGAATTTTAGTCTTTTGGTTCTGTGTGTAGAAGTGAGAGTGGATGGGGAGGTACTAGTGAGAGTAGGATTGCTAGAGGTGTGGGGGGAAGACGTAGTAGTGATAGCAGATGGAGTGGAGGAGTTGGAAGATAAGAGTTGGTTATTAGGACCAGGGTTGGGGTGTATATCGCCTGAAAGGAGGAGTGTTGTTAGGATAGAGAGTAAAGATTTAGTTTGAGGGAGAGGATACAGAAATTTAGATTTTAAGTTTGGGATGTGTTTTGATGAGGGGAGTAATTTAGTTTTAAAGAAAAAATAGTGTGGTAGAGTGCAGTGAGTGTGGACATAAAGTAGTGTGGTAGGACCTGGATTGATTTTGGGAGGGATGTAAGTTCCGAGTGGAGGGTAAGGGGAGAATTGCAGGGAAGTGTGATAAGATGTGACGTATGTCAGTGTAAATAGCAGAGGGGAGAGGAAAAGAAGTGGCAACATCTTTAGTGTTAGGTGTAGGCAATGGTTACAACAATGCGGTATGTAAAGCAGTTTGAAATGTGACAGGTAATATCTTGAAAAAATAAAGCGATAATAAAATATACCACAAAATATATATTCTTTATAAACAAAATATACTTGAAAATTTAGCAACCACAAAAGGTCCCAGCAGTAAGACTACAAACGAAGTTTGTCTTAATCGTAATACAAAGCACGGTCTCCTTAATTAGCAGACTGCAATCATCTGACCATCGAAAAACAAACTGCGACATATAAGTAAATAAGATTTAATAGAATGCAGATAATCTGCTAAACTGGATATAGCAGTGCGTAGAGGGCTACTTTTTCTTACAGTTTGTAATAACATGCGAGTACGCTTCCTCCAAATCTGAGAGTCTTAAACAGCAGAACCGATGCCTCTGACTCCAAAAATGGCAAGGGCACCATGTCTAGATGGAGGCAATAAGAGAAAAAATGCTGACAGGATGCATCTGAGGTTATCACCCCTATAAATTACATTTAGAATATACACCTTGTACAGATGCAAATGTCATATTTTTTTATACAATATATCGTAACTCAAACCATGCAGCCAAAATTAAATAATACATACCACTGCTGCCTCCAAGAAAAGTAAAAAGCTAGGGAGGGAAAATGAAACAAATCCAGAACCTCCACCCCCCCAAGGAGAAAAAGACATCAGACAACGTCCATGAACAGCAGCAAAAACTATAATGTGTGAACTGTGCAGTGTCAGAAAATGTATCTGAATATTAGTAAAAAAAAAATAAACTATAAATGTGAATAGGCAAACAAACTCAAATGTAACCATATATAAATTTGTTCATAATTAGTGAAAAAGCGGTAGACAAATATCTACCCTTCTGTAAACATTTAACACCATATACTCATAAATGATACAGTGGCAAACTCTTGACGAATACAGTTACATTATAAGTCCATATTAAGATGTTAAATCTTCCTCTTCTCAGTCCTTTCATATTAGGTAATAATTTTCCATTAAAGATCCAAATTCAGTCAATGATGTACCATATTGTCGTACAGTACAATTATTAAATCTTGGCCCAACTAGTTGTATAGCAGACAAAATGGACGCCAAAGAACTTGTTCAAACATATATCCAAAATAGGTGTAACAAACGGTAAACTCCAATTCCAAAGTATGAAAGACACACAAAGTCCCTTAATACATTGTCCATCTCTTTGTATCAATTCCAGTTAAAAAGTGGACACCACCAACCAATTGTTCCTGAAATCTCTTCGAAATAAAGGTCAAAAGATAATAAAACTACAGTGAAATATGTATTGAAACCAAGGAAATGTCACTCCAGGTGATCCTGTTAATTATTATAGACCATCCTATTCATATACATAGCAATTTTCACAAAGGTGAACCACTCTACCTTGGCTACGGTTACTAGATGTAAATGACAATGTAAAACCCAAATGTCCAACAAGTCTGAGCCAATATGAAGTTTTTACTTGGCAACAACAGCTTCCCCGTTGTCAATCCACTCGGAAAAATTCAAGTGGAAAGCCCACCAATTATTTCCAAAGAACATGAAATAAAAGTCAAAAAGCTTAAGTTACCACTCCAGTATGTAGAAAAGCAAAGAGTTAAGCTGCAAACTTCATCCTCGTAGCACTACCGATATTAATATGGCCTTCATCCACTACTAGCCTAGAACGAAGATTGTCATTCGCCCAGGAATTAATAATCAACACTGCTGTAACTTATAAACTTTTAGACCAACTACTCGAACAAATTCAAGTGGAAAACTCTGCCCAATTATTTCCAAAATACAAGAAATAAAGGTTAAAAAGCTGTTATTGTCCCTCCAGTATATGAAAATGCTGAGAGTTGAGCTACCAGCTTCTTTCCTCTACCGATGATGGTTTTATATTATATGGTCTTTACTTATTTGCTAGTGATATTTTACTTTCTCTTCTCTCTTGTGTTTTTTGCAGGTTCTGTCCAATGGATGGACGCTGTCTATTGAGAAAGCTCGCATTTCTGATTCAGGCACGTATTCCTGTATTGCCAGCAATACTGAGGGAGAGGACAGCCAAGATATCACCTTGCACGTTCAGCGTAAGTAACACTTGTTTTACAATATATTATATCAGCCTGTTTGACCAGATTTGGAGCCAAATAATATTTGGAACTAGCTGTTGAAACCTTTGCTTTACCCCATGTCTATACTAATACATCAGTCCATAAAATAATACCACGTCCCTGTAATCTAGAAGAAGGCAAATAAATATTGTTTTTTCACAACAGAGATCCTTCCACTGACTATTCCACTTTCAGACCAATTGCTATGCTGCCATCCATATCCAAAATCCTAGAAAAAATGTATACACATGAAGTTACATAATTTCCTCACTACAAATAACCTTCTCTCCCCAGTACAACATGGCTTTTAACCCAATCACAGCACTGCTACAGTTCTGCTGCATTTTGCTGACACTATCAACAAGAACAGAAACTCTGGTAATCTGGTTTCCTCAATATTTAATGATTTGTCTAAAGTGTTTGACACCGTGTCCCACCAAAAGTTCTGACAAAAGCTTTCTTCTCTCTTGATTTCAAAGCTTCTTACCTGATAAATATCAAGTTGTCAAATCCTTCCTACCCATCACAGTGTACCACAAGGATCCATACTTAGAACACTTCTGTTTAATACGTTCATAAACGTTTTTCATGCAACAGTCAAACATGCCCCGCTGATGCAATACACTGATGACTTCACATTAATCACTTCTGCCCAAATCTACACAGATTGCAGAAATTGCCACAAGAATCCTTTACAGACAACTTTTGCAACTACTATCAAAACTCAACAAAATAAAGTTGCTTCTTTGCACTCCCAAATCATGTTTGCAAAGTAAAGAACATTTTAACTTTACCTCGTCAAACAATGCAATCAGCCTAGTACCTCATGTAAAATGTCTAAGAGTCCTAATAAAAGACATGTAATCTGATCTCTAGACCAAAGTAGCGCTCAAACTGAACAGAACTAAGTCATTCCTTAGTCAGAGGCAAGGTTGCAATCGTAAAAAAATATCTTTTCTTGATATCATTCTGTGCATCTCAACCATCACTAACCTGCCAATACTCCAAGGAACAAAACTCAGACAATGCTACAACAAAATTAAAAAAAATCTGCTGCAGACTTCTCTTACCAAACTTACCACCAAGCACCTAAATTGGACTGAACTTCCCCAAATGCATAAGTATTCTTATTTTCTAGTTTACATAATGTAATATGCAGTAATATGCAAGCCAGACAAATGCTCTGCCTTAAATACAGGCTTCAGGCCTATTTATCCCAAAGCAAAATACTACTTACCATAAATAATTATTAAAATTCAGCAAATGGTGCTCTGTATTGCAGCTACATTTCCAAAATGTGGAATGTCTTTCCTACATCCCCGCTCAAGCAAATAAACTGTTAACATAAAAAACAATAAGTCTTAATCATCGCTCAAGTCAGTATTAGTTCTGTTAGTGCATAATTGCTGAATAGAAATTACACACAGAAATAACCTGTCAGTTGCTGTCAACCTATTTACAACTTTTTTCAACACTTATATACTCCCTTCTTTTCCTCTCCACCTTTTTGCCACATCCCGTTAGACTCGTATCTTCTTTCTCTGTTACTCACCAATCATCTCTCATACTCTTTAATAACAAAAGGCTTCTAATAGCTCGTCAAAAAGTAGTATGTCATGAAAAAGGTAAAACAGCATACTTGACAAATAGAAAAACAAATTTAATTTGTACTTAATAAGTACTTCCTTTTCTTCAAAGGACTTCATCAGACTGAAGCAATGACTAAAATACAATACTTGAATACAGTCATGTCACTCATCATGCTCTGTGTTCATACTCTTCTTCTCTCTCCACCTATGAATTTCAATGCCATTTTCTGCACATTTTAATACACTGTACATTGTTCTTCCTAATTCTATATCTGATTAGGTGTTTCTGTGTTGATCTGAGCAGATTTACTGTGTACATCTGATATAAACTGATATGGCATAGGATTTAGCCTAGTTTATAGTGATCCTCAAACGCCCACAATGTAGAAATCTATGTAGTGCTGTATATAATTTTCAGTGACTTACTATAGCTGTTTATCAGTCTCTAATAAAAAGATCAATACGTTATATTTCTTGTATGATTTGATTTCTATATCGAGTGTCTATCCAGTATTAATATATTTTTCTCTCTTTATAAGTAGGTACCACATAAACTAATACTGTAGTTTTTTACTGAAATGTAGAGTTTTTTCTCCCAGGGCTTCAGCTAAAAAGGGGTTCTGATTCCCAGATGGACTACCTTGGTTAATGAAAAAAAATAAGCTAAACAACTCTTAAAATCCCCATGTTCATTTTAATGATATTGTAAATTCATGGAGTGATTAAGCTATGTTGTAGAGGTGCCTTGACACCCTACATGAAATAGTATATAAATGTGATTCTTTTCCCCTTTTGTAGGAGAGGGGTATGTGTGTGTTTGTGCATGTGTGATTGTGTGTATTTTGTCATACGTTCTGGACAGAGTGAAATCAACATACCTCTCAACCTCTTAGAGTAACAAATCTGGACAATGCCACAAATAATGGGTGGGTACACACACACACACACACACATATATGTATGTATATATATATATATATATATATATATATATATATATATATATATATATATATATATATAGTTTTCCTTCAAAACATCTAAAACCCATAACATTGAAACCATAACATCTAAAACCCACAACATTTAAAATCCATAACATCTAAAATGTGCATCACATCATCAAACACTACAAATCACATGAAAATAACATCCCCTCCACATATAACGACACCAAACTGACAAACACACTTATTGCTGCATTTCTGCAGGGGGCAAGCCCCCCTACACTCCTCATGTGGGGGCTCTGCCCCCCACAACCCTGTAAATTAAATATGCCAGCTCTGAGATCGCACTACAGTGGGAAAAAGTTAATTTCCTAACCCCACTGTATCGTGATCACCATAAAGAATGTACACATAATGTCTATATCACTTACCTGTATAGCCTAAAATCCAAATACAGAATGGCAAAATAAACACTATATGAATAGTATAAATTCCTACACTATATAAATAATAAGTATATAAATAAAAACTACATCTCATACTGATACCACAAGAATAACATATTAAACTATAACATTTACATGTTTCATGATACACTATTCCATATTATACATTTTCGATGTTATGAGTTTTAGATTTCCTGGTCTCGATGTTTTGAATTTAGGTGTTATGAGTTTTAGATGTTTTGAAGTGTAACTATATATATATATATATATGTGTGTGTGTGTGTGTATTTACTTCTATTGGTTAATCCATAGAAATGTTGACATGATTTATGTCAATAAAAATACATTGAGGCAGTACCAGTTCATGCTCTGAATTGCCAGAAGATCACAGATTTTAAGAAAAATAGATAAATCTGGACATTTGAGAGGTGTGCACATATGTTTGAAAACACATTCACACATATCACAGTGAACATGCATGTATGTTTGGGGTTTGCTGTGCTGCAAACACAAGTAATGTAGGAGGTTACATTTGTCATAATCTAACTACAGAGATCAATGGAGCCTGTAGGTATGCCTGTGTCCATGAACAAGGAACCTTTAGCCACTGAGTGGGTGAATACTTTTGTTTGTGCTCATAATCTACCCTCCTGTGATTTATATGCTACACAGTCAGTTGCTAACAGGAGATGCTTGCATGCTACCACACCTGCTAAGGTTCCTGAATGATATGTGCACCCCTTTGCAATACCTGCTTTCTGAGCTTCTTGCTGCAGATGATACACATGCTCACCTCACCCTTCTGGAAGGATGGACAAATCACACTCATCTGCCCCACACCTGATCCTTTCATTAGGTATGTCACTGGTTGGACATGGATCACCTGAGACACAGTCAGGACTTCATCTCTTGGTGCCACTGGTTATGCTAAGGAAGATATTTGCTGTGGACACACCTCTAAAGAAATATGTCTGGAAAATAATGATTACTGTTAAAAAGTATTTTTTCTCACCTAAAAGGGTGAGTTGAGTGTAAGGTTATGGATGTCAGTCAATCAGGAAAGGGGAGCAGATAATTAGGAAGGCTTTTAGAGATGTCATCAAGGTATGTATTAGAGCACTAAAATGTATTTATTTAGTTATTTATTTATTTGACATTTGTTGACTGGGAATGTCCGATTGCGCTTGTGCCCTTTTTCAGCAGAGGCCCTGGGAGAAAAGTTCCACAAAGTATTACATACACCATAAAAATGTTTACAAACAGTACAGTATGCATGAGGTAATATAAACGTGCATTACAATGCTTGGATTCCCACTTGTAGCATGAGAGTTTAAAAGGTGTTATTTACAAAAAAGGCAATAAAGCAAAATGTTAAAGTCATTCATATATCTCCAATACATAAGGAATTCCCCATTTAGAGGGGAAGCAATGACAATTAACTCCGAGTTTAAGATGAGTACAGAAAGTAAAATGCTTAGCCATCTATTAGGACAATGATTTAGGCAACAGAAGATAGAAAAGGATGGTGCCAAACATATGGAGCTTACAACTAGAATAACGAGAGAGACCCTATACAGGGATTCAAGATATTTTGCAAGTTCTATAAAAATCTATATACAGCAGAGGAATGGGGTGATCAAGAAATGACCCAAATGGAAATTTATGGCAGACTTAAATATGACAAGATTAGAGGAAGATGAGGCTCAAGAACTAGTAGCCAGGAAGAGAGAAGATGAGATAAAAATGGTGATGTATAATAAATCAAGATGGAAGTCTCCAGGAACAGATGGTATTCCTGTCTAAGGCTCAGTTAGGAAAGGAAAAGTGAAAAGGATCTGGTAAGTTTTGTTTAACGGCATTTTAAAACGAGGGACAGTACTAGCGTCCTGGAAGAAAGCTGTGGTGGCTGTAATACTGAAACAGGGCAAAGACTCTTAAGTCCATCTTCATATAAAAAAAGTTTCAATTCCGCACCATGATTATAAAGCATTTATGCCTATTCTAGCTAACAGAAAGGCTAAAGTGTTGCTAAAACTGGTTGGTGTGGATCGTTGTGGTTTTGTGGAGTGGAGGCAAACATTTTACAACTTTAACAAAAGGGTGATAATTCAAAGGGAAGCAGAGTGGAAGTAGACACTGTTGTTATTTATGGGTCTTAAAGCAGAGAGGGCATTCAATAGAGTTAGCTAGGATTTTGAGTAGGGAAATGGTAGTATTTGCATTCCTGATACAATAATAAAGTTAATTAGGAAGACATATGAAGGGTGAGATGAAAAAATCAAGACTGGAGGGTTCCTTTCTGACAAGCTGATTTTGGACAGATGAACCAGGCAGGACTGTCCCCTCTCTCCTTTGTTATTTGCCCTAAACTTAGACATTGGCAAAGAAAATAAGGAACTCGCAAATACAAGGATATAACTGATATGTTACATAAGAAAAGGTAACCTTTTCTGTACTATATTGTTTGATAAATGCAGTAACAGGTAGTTCAGTGTTGTTGAGGAACATTTAAACAGTTTCAGTTTGTTTTCAGGATATAAAATGAATGAATATAAAACAAAGGTTGTAGCATTAAAGTATGTTACCACAAGAATTAGATCAGTGATACCCGTATTTATGAGGACAAGATAAGATGAAGTATTTATTTGTTTGGATTAAAGAGGCTTCTATTGTGGCAGCTAAAAATATGTGGGAAAAGATTGAGAAGCTGTTGGCTATGAATATGGGAGCGTAAGTTAAAAACAGTGAAAATGGTTGTATCCCCTTTAATACTGTATAAAGGTGAGGCATATTTTAGCAACAAGAGGAAAAGCTGCGCACCACAATTAATACAGAATTTAATTAATTTTTTGGAAAGGAACAAGGGTAAGGGTTGAGCTGTTTCTCCCCAAAGAACAAGGTGGTTCAGGATTATCAGATTTGAAGGGTACTTTAGAGCTCATATACCTAGCACAAACAGAAGACTGCAAATCAAAATGGAAAGAAATGATGCTGAAACTGAAGATTTCATGGACAAAGGGGGTTTTACCCATCGGATGAATGCAAGGAGGGGCACGGAAAATTGGCAAGAGGGCGCAGGAATTTATTGGAGAAAGTTAGTGAAGGAACCAAGGTACTAGGAACAAATAACTAAAAAGAGAAACGTCATAGAGAGGTTGAGACCAACCAGAAGCTTAGCCTGCAGGTTGAAGACTGCCTTCTCTACCAGGGATTCATACGTTACCCCATTGTTAATGTCCTGTCCTTAAATTGCTGCCCATACATTCTTCAGAAAATGACTTGCTGTTTTCAACTGTTGCCAATTATAGCCAAAAAAGGTTAGTTTTACAAAACACATTCCTAATATGTAGGCATGTTTTGGACAGCACTATTAGACCCTAGTTTAAAATGTTCTAAGCATTCTGTGTTGTTGCACCCGTAACATTTCTACAATATGTAATCGACAACAAGGAGGCAAGTGCCCACCAGTTCCAGAAACCAAATCACAAAACCAGGGCACAAATAGCAGAGGTCCAAATAATCGAGACACAGCTGTTTATTAACCATAAACATACAACTCTTATGCTGAAGAGTTGTTTGTTTATGGTTAATAAACAGCTGTCTGCCTGATTCACAGTCTCGAATATTTGGACCTCTGCTATTTGTGCCCTGGTTTTGTGATTTGATTTCTACAATATGCTCAGAAAGAACGCACTCACTTGCGTGTACTAAGTATGGCTAGCTAAACCCTAGGTTCCCGCCTCTGTTCATTACTTTAACATTCAAGTCTCTCTAAAGTCACAGTTCCCACCATGACTACAAAGTAACATATTTCTTGTTCTCTTCTCTCCGCACAAACTGCTACAGAGGCATGAAAGTAATAAAAGTGTTACTGACATGACTCCTTACTGTTTCTTTTTTTCCGGGATCTGTACATTCAGAGGTTGTCCAAGACCTCAAAGTATGTGAAGGACACAATAAATATTCTTATTTTTCCCATCTGAGTTATGGCCAGCTGTCTCTCTCTTTGTCTACAGAACCTATTACTCATTTTGTATCTGTTTCATACTTGCCTGATAGAAGACCTACATTGTTCTAAGCTTAAGCCATTAATCTCTCTAGGAGCAGAAACTGCCAGGGGCAGAAATTCTCACAAAAAGAGAGCAGTTGAGTGCTAATATGCAAAAGCACAGAGTATCTAGGAACTGACTGTTCTTTGATATCCACTTTGCCCCAACCTGTCAAGAAGGTAGAACAATGCATCTCTTATGTCCCTTAGCTGACTGCAAGGAATCAGAGATTATCTTTATTTCCCCCAAAGTATATGTGTGAACGGGATTCCTATTACGTGATTGAAAGTATAAAACTTTGAGCACCACAAAATCAAACTTGTATGTTCGAAGTTTTATAATTTCGAACACGCACACAAAAAAAAAAAACAGCTCAATAACTGATGTAAGCAGGGGGGTAAGCCCCCCTGCACCCCCCACACCCCTCGCCTACCCCCCCTGCTTACAACAGTTATTGAGCTTTTTTTTTTTTTTTTTTGTTTTTTAATTCAAATTGCTGAAACTTCGAACATTTGTGTTCAAAGTTTTCAGATTCGAAGTTTCAGCAATTCGATAACTCAATAGGAACCCATGTGAACGGGGGGGGGGGTCTCTAGCTTTCTTCTTCCAGTATGTTGCCCAGATGGGTGTTTATTTTACTGACCTCACACTGAAGCAGCACTGTTGTCTTTGCTATAGGACTTGAAAACCGCAATGCCAAAGTATGCTCTTCGCCTACTGCCTACCTGCAAACCTGGCCGTGTTAACACAGCTGTAATCATTATCTTAAAAAGCTTTATCTTTCAAATTTCATATCATGTACTAATCAGAGCATTCCTGTCTCATTCTTGCTATAGTATGTAAAAATTAAATGCATAAAGACAAATGTGAAGCGATCATTAATACAAGATTTAAATAATAGCAATTTGTTTTTCAGATTGCACATAACATGTAATTCACTTCATAATGTTGCCAGTCAGAAGCACAAATGCTACTGAAATAGCAACAGCTTACATATTTCATAGCAGCCTGGAGAGCAGTGTTCAACAATGAAGCTAATGCTAGATGCCAATGATAAAAAAATCCACTTGTAAAACATGTTCATTATCTTTCCCACAATTCTCTAGTGAAATACTTAACTTCAGTACATCTCTCATCAGATGTGACGGTCAAAAGATTAATCTTCTGATTTTTTTATTTTATTATTTAACTATAAGTAAGCACATAAACTGCATTTACTATTGTTCACAGAGTAGTAAATATGACATTATTCTTCCTCGGTTTAACATCAGAGTAACCAAGCGGCATGCCAAGTAAAAACACTGAATACAAAAAATACAAGCATTCAAACAAAGCTCATGTATATCCCTAAGCCAGTCAGCTCTGACATTTTCATGTAACCTTCTTGAACAAATATCCTGCAGTTTTAAATTCTGTATGCCCTACAGCTTTCTTCATTGTGTGTAACTACTTTAACTGCAGTCATCCTTCAGAGATAACATCATTACTTGTAGCTTTACAAAAATGGCAGATGTAAAAGCAGAGGCCCTTATTTACAGTAATGCAAAGCAATGACCCAGCATGAGAATAACGATACACTTAGCAGAAACCAAGCCCAGCACACTCTGTTCTTCATTGCATGATCCCTAAAGTCACAAATCGGAGCAATGGCTGCTCATTGAGGAGCAGCTGAACAGTGGGCTTATTCGATCACAAATGGCGGAGCATTCCGCACAATCTGGAGCACTTGGCTGCTCAGCTCCCATCATGCTACTCAGCACCAGAAACTGTTCTTGTTTATTGATCCTACCCCACAACTCCCATCATGTTACTCAGCACCAGGAACTGTTCAGATTTATTGATCCTACTCTGCGGCTCCCATCATGCTACTCCGCACCAGGAACTGTTCAGGTTTATTGATCCTACCCCGTAGCTCCCATCATGCTGCTCAGCACCAGGAACTGTTCAGGTTTATTGATCCTACCCTGCGGCTCCCATCATGCTACTCCGCACCAGGAACTGTTCAGGTTTATTGATCCTACCCTGTGGCTCCCATCATGCTGCTCAGCGCCAGGAACTGTTCAGGTTTATTGATCCTACCCCGCAGCTCCCATCATGCTCTTCAGCACCAGGAACTGTTATGATTTATTGATCCTACCCTACAACTCCCATCATGTTACTCAGCACCAGGAACTGTTCAGGTTTATTGATCCTACCCCTCAGCTCCCATCATGCTGCTCAGCACCAGGAACTGTTCAGGTTATTGATCCTACCCTGCGGCTCCCATCATGCTACTCCACACCAGGAACTGTTCAGGTTATTGATCCTACCCTGCGGCTCCCATCATGCTACTCCACACCAGGAACTGTTCAGGTTTATTGATCCTACCCTGCGGCTCCCATCATGCTACTCCACACCAGGAACTGTTCAGGTTTATTGATCCTACCCTGCGGCTCCCATCATGCTACTCCACACCAGGAACTGTTCAGGTTTATTGATCCTACCCTGCGGCTCCCATCATGCTACTCCACACCAGGAACTGTTCAAGTTTATTGATCCTACCCTGCGGCTCCCATCATGCTACTCCACACCAGGAACTGTTCAGGTTTATTGATCCTACCCTGCAGCTCCCATCATGCTACTCCGCACCAGGAACTGTTCAGGTTATTGATCCTACCCTGCGGCTCCCATCATGCTACTTCGCACCAGGAACTGTTCAGGTTTATTGATCCTACCCTGCGGCTCCCATCATGCTACTCTGCACCAGGAACTGTTCAGGTTTATTGATCCTACCCTGCGGCTCCCATCATGCTACTCCACACCAGGAACTGTTCAGGTTTATTGATCCTACCCTGCGGCTCCCATCATGCTACTTCGCACCAGGAACTGTTCAGGTTTATTGAGCCTACCCTGCGGCTCCCATCATGCTACTCCGCACCAGGAACTGTTCAGGTTTATTTACCCTACCCTGCGGCTTCCATCATGCTACTCCGCACCAGGAACTGTTCAGGTTTATTGATCCTACCCTGCGGCTCCCATCATGCTGCTCAGCACCAGGAACTGTTCAGGTTTATTGATCCTACCCTGCGGCTCCCATCATGCTACTTCGCACCAGGAACTGTTCAGGTTTATTGAGCCTACCCTGCGGCTCCCTTCATGCTGCTCAGCACCAGGAACTGTTCAGGTTTATTGATTTTACCCCACAGCTCCCATCATTCTGCTCAGCTTACACCTTCCTCTCCAGTTGTTCATTGCTGTGTGTGAAGTTTGGATACCAAGGAAGTTTCTCTCAGATGCATTGCTTAAAAGAATGCTTATTTTGTTGAAAACATTTGTTCCTTAACAGTTCAACTGGTTCTAAGTCCTTGCAACATCAGTCACAGATGAGACCAGTTCTTATTTCTTCTGTCTTCTGAATATATGTAGAATTAACAACATGCTTGAAGTTTAGCTGTTATCTGACTTGTGGAATTATTTTTCACCCAAGATCTAAAGAAGGAATGTAACACAGGCATATAACAAGTTATACATCATAGAGTTGGCCCAGCCATGAGAATAAGGAAATGTCTAGAACATTTAAATCTTCTGTGCACTGTGTGATTGTGATATGAACACCTGTTATTCAAATATCAGAGTATTTGTCCCCATAATGTTACAAAAAGTGATTAAAATGGTTCTGATGTTAAGGCATTAGACGATGAATTAAAAAAAATCAAAATTGCAGGCCATGTCACATGTATAATAGTTAAGGTGTTTACAGGGTTTGGTTCTCACCTCGAAGGGAAATTGGCTAAGTTTAAACTGGCCTGCAAGGCAGCTAGCCTAGTACTTATCTATAAGCTTATAATATTAACACTGGGTAAAATACAGGAGTTTAGAGATGCCAGTCTAATGGCTTGTGAAATCATTCAACTTCAGCGCACCAACAGAAACTATTGTAATACTTATCAGTGCAGTTATCTCATGAAAATTACTGAAAACTGTTGACTTGCTTTCATTTTAGTGGGTGTGCAAGAAATTCTTAAAATTGCAACTTTTATAACAATGTATTTTATAGTATCCCTCTACACTAAATCATCTCAGAGGCCCAGATGTCCAGTTGTGCAGTTTTTGAAATGATATATAATATTAAATGACACCATTTTTATTACATATATCTATAAAAAGCTAATTTGCTTCACTTGACTTCAGAGAAGTTAAGAATGACCTTCATATCCGTTTGCTCATTCATTGCACTATTTATTTTAAATATTTTTGGCAGAGATGCTAACTTAAATGTTCAGCATCTGATTCAGATAAAATTAGCAGCATATTCACTTATATTTGCAGAGAAAGCATTAAACATCGAATAGTGTTATGCATTCCAAGAATAAAAATGGAGGGTGAGAGGCAGGCCTTAGACTGTCTTAATTTAAGGTAGTATGAATATGTTTTTAGGTTCATAGGTGTTTACTATGCTAATGACCACAAGGGCCTTTTTAAGCCTAACCATGCATCCCAAATCTCTGACAAGTTCTGATACCCTTGATAAGTGTAAGCATGGGTCTGGGAGACGAGTCATTTACAGGTTACCTGTGTCCATTAGAGACATAGGTGCCAAACCAAGGCTTAATTTCTGGTTTCCCATCCAGTTGTCCAAGTTGCACTTGAATTGGGTTAGGGATGAACTCAGCTTCACATGGATGGGGAGCCTGTTCCATAGATGCAGTAGTCTCTGGGATACATATGTATCTCTCCAGCAGGTCCTATTTATATTACAGGCAAGGTTTAAGTCTTTAAATGGATAATTCTGGTGCTGTTTGTTTTGTGGATATGCAGGAGGTCCATCAGAGTGGGCTCTGACAATGCCCTGTATGCCAGGCATAGATCTTTCCTCAAAAGCCTGTAGGGATGGGGCCTTGAGGCAATCTGCACAGGACATTTTACTTACGCCATGTATTCTTTTAGTGAGGAACCTTTTTGGACATTCCAATTTTTAGATATGCCTGGTTAGGTACATACCAAAGGGGGCATTGTACTCAATGATAGGTCTGATGAATGCCGAATACAGTGGAACAATGACTTCCTTGGACTTGGATGCCATACCTTTGTTTATAAGTTGCGCAACATAGAACAATTTCATCACCACTGTAGACACATGATAGTCAAAGGCTAGATTACTATCTGTGTGTGTCCCTAAGTCCCTGACTACTGAGTCATCTCTAAGGGATATGTTATTAATATGATAGTTACCAGGGATGGATGACTTTCGAAAGGTTACTATTATTCATTTCTGGGTATTTAGTTTTAGTCCATGGCTTTGACACTAGTTTGTGTCAGCCCCTCCATTTGTGTTAGTGTGAGGTTCAATGACTGCTCCTAATTTGCAATCATCTGCATATTTAATCATCCAGACACCACTGACATTGGCCTTGACTTATGAGAAGTAAATACCAAAAAAAGAGCAGTCCAAGGACTGATTCCTGAAAGTCTCCACTTGTGACTGACCTCTTTGTAGGGGTGGACTCCCCAGTTATAACTTCCTGAGTCCTGTCTGTGATCCAATTGGCTATCCATCAGATGGTTATCCATCAGATGACTTGAGTTTGTCAACAATGCCTGATTGGGGTATTGTGTTACATGCCTTGGTCAGGTCAAGGTAGGCAGTGTGAATGATTTTGCCCTCATCCATTGCTTTGGTGACCTTCCCAAAGAAGTCCAGCAGATTGGCATGATCTGCCCTTGATGAAACCAAACTGGATTGGGTCCAGTGTCTAGAGGTTTAATATATCTCTGTTGATCATCTCCATGATAATTCTTTCCATGGCTTTACATATAAGACTAGTGAGACATATGGGTTTGTAGTTTCCAAGGTCTATAGATGGCCCACCTTTGTGCAGAGGGATGACTGTTGCCTCTCTCCATTTATGAGGCACGAAACCTTTTTGGAGGCTACAGTTAAATAATAATTCCAGAGGCCCTAATAGTTCATGTTTCATGCTATTTAGAAGGCACCCTGGGATATTGTCTGGGCTCATTGATGCAGTGTTCCTGGTCTCAGAGAGAGCATTAAGGACCTGTTCTCTAGTGATAGTGGGGGTAGTTATATTTGATGATATTTCCTGAGGGAAGATTGAGGGGTAGAGAGAGGTAAAGTTGGAGCTGAATTTGTTGGCCAGTAGGTTTTCTACATATTCTGGCTCACTGTAGGTGACTCCATTAACAATAAGCTCTGCACACAATTGTGTATTGCCTTTGAGGTTGTGGACATAGCTAAAGAATGCTTTGTGGTTGTCCTTGGCCTGGGAGGCCAAGCTTACCTCAAATTTAGCTTTGGTCAACTTTATTTGTCCTCTGAGTTGTTGTTTAGCTTGAAGAGAGTGCTTTTATCCTGCTGGGTGCTGCATCTCCTAATTTCTTCAATGATTTTCTTCCTGCTGTTATACAGCCTATTGATTTTGTGATTCCACCAGAGTGGCTTGTTTTTTGAGTTAGTTCTGTACTTCTTCCTGGTGGGTACAGCTGCCTGTATGCAGCTATTAACATGCTTGTACAGGGTTTCTTTGAACAGTTCTGCATAGGCAGTAGTGCTCTAAGGGTTTATGGGGGCTTGAAAATTTGCCAGGTTCTCGCTTAATAGTAGGAGGTTAGCCTTAGAATAGTTCCTGAATATTCCAGGTTTAGCTTCAGGTTAGTTTTATTTTTACTTCAAAGGAGACCATTTTGTGGTCTGACCTTACCAGGAAAGGCATTACAGTAGGAGGTGTGCAGCAGTCTCCCATATTAGTGAGGGACCAGATCCATTATGGTTGCACCCCTGGTTGGTGTATTGACTATCTGTTCCTGGGAATTTGTGTTTACAAAATCCAGGAATCTCTGTGCATGTACGTTTGTTGTCATATAGGATTCCCAGATAATAGTGGGGTAAATAAAGTCACCCATGAATATGGTATTGGGTTGAATGGTTAGTCTTACTAATAAGTTTAAATACATGGTATGGGTTTCCTGGGTCATAGAGTGAGGCTGTAGCTTGGAAGGAAGTGGTACTGGATTTTGCCTATGCCATTTGAACATGGAGCAGCTCAAGTGCATTGTACTGTTTGACCAGCCTTGGAGTATATTTATCTTTGATGTAAATAGAGACACCTCATCCTTGAGTCTCTGCCTGTAAAGTAGCTGGCCTAAATGTGTGGAAGACTTAACCTAGCACTGTTGGTGTGCTTTCCATGGCTTCAAACCATGTCTCGGTAACCGCACAGATGTCAGCATTCTCTAGGATAAAGATAGCTTATAGGGAGTGGAGATTTATGCTTAGACTCCTAGCATTGAGCAGTAATACCTTTAGATTTTCTTGGTTTTGATTTATGTTGGAAGTACTTTCAGTTTGGTATTGCCTAAAAAAGGCATTATGGGGAAGATCGTGTTTTAGGTAATATTCAAAAGCCTAGAGGGGAGAGGTGCAGACCATCCCTGGCAAAGCATCGTGGTCTGCTGACCATCTCCTTCCATGCTGACAAATATTGCACCCCCTTAGAATTAGAATGACACCAGAAATTAAGCCAATTATTAAAGTCAATCATATTTTGTTTGTATTGTGGCATCATCCTTGGAAAATGTAAAATGCTGCTCAGTGCTAGGCTATTATCAGCCTGAGACAGACACTCTGAGAGCTCCATGTTGTTTTTCTTCATATACTCTAGGGACGTATGGCTCAGATCATTTATTCCCACATGGACAATGACTGAGTCATAGTGGTAATTGGGATCCAATGACCTGAGTGCCTGCATAATGTGGTAGATCCTAGCCCCTAATAAACAACTGACCGTGACTTTCTCCTTACTCAGCCTGGTGACAGGGACATCAGTGTTTCTCACGATGGAGTCTCCAATGACTAGAATGTTGGATTGTGCAGTGGCTTGCCTTATCGGCTTAGAGGTATAAGGCTCCATGAGATGTAGCTCTATGTGTTGATGTGGTTGTTGTTTTGAAAGAGTGCATTTGGGGCTTCTGAGTGTATTTCTTATGTGTACTTTGTCTAGGACGTCTTTGTGGTTTAGGATGGTTACATGCAAGTGCCTCAGTATATGTGGGTCTATATGTCTGCTTTGAATTGTTTGTGATGGGTGCAGTGTGTGTACTACTGACAACATTGTTGACATTAGGAGTGCTTTTATGTGAGAACTTTGCCTCCAGTGACATTGTGTAAATACATCTCTCACACACCATATCAGTTTGTTTGAGAATTAACTGGCTGTCAGTAAACATGAGACAATTTCTACATTCTGTCAAGATCCCCATATCCACCAAGCCATTAAGGGAGACAGTAGGAAAGTTCGTATCTATGGCAACAGACCCTTTTTTATTGATTAGACAGAGTGAGAATATCAATCACTGTCAGGAGTATCCGGTTTGCAACTATGGGGGACAGTGCTTGTCACTGCAAACTAGTTGTCCTGTGTGCAACCAGGTATTGGAGAAATTTCACTTGTGCTTTTACAGGAAAAATGTCACTCATGATAACTGAGTCTGTACAGAGCACTATCAAACACTTTAGGGGAAACTAATACGTAGACCTTGAAAATTTAAGTATGAAGTATATAGGCAGATATTCTGTAGTTTGAAATAAGTCAAGTGGTACTTAACTGAAAACAAAGAATTAACTTGTCAAGAATCATGGAAAGAGGGGAGTCACATGAATGGCTACTGCCTGGCTACTACTAAAGCTGGTCTCAGCACAGCTTCACTCTGTTGGGATACAATGCTCCTTTGCTTCTTCTCTCACCAGATGCAAAATGTTAGCACCAATCCCAAGATGAGAAGCAGGCCACAGCCTGTTTGGTGATCCACAGTCTTGTCCCAAATGATGCAAGGGTCTGCAGGCTTTGTAGCCTTTTCCTGGTAGATGCCTTGAATTGCAACCTGATCAGTCAGGAACATTAAACACAGGCACTCACCCTCCAACCAGAAACAGTCAGGAATCGATGCACTATGTTCCTTCTCTCACCAGGACCAGAATATAAGCACTGATTCCAAGCTGTCACCTATAAAGCAGTTATTAGGCTTTCTGGTGATCAGCAGTCTACAGGAAATAATGTCCCTGCAGTCCTTCTCTCACCAGGAGAAAACAGTAGCACTAATTCTAAGAAGACTACTGAGAGGCAGAATGTGGGCTGTCCAATCACTGGGGTCTTACAATAGATGCTTAAAGGTAAGATGAAAAAATGGTTTATCCTAAACACACTGCACTTCTTGTTGGTACAAATGATCTCATCCACAAGGACCCTCTGACTGTTAGTAGGGAACCTGTTGTCCTCTTAGATAAAAGCTTGTATAGATGTTAGGAATTATTTTTTACAAATCACATATAGGAAGGAGAGTCATGTCATCCTTAATAAAAAGATTTTTTGGATAAATACTTACATGAAAAAATGTCCTGTTTTAAAAAATGGAAATGTGTGGAGCATCTGAGCCTAATTCTGGGCACATGTATTCAGGCAGGATGGCATGCACTTGCAAGATCAGGGAAGATCATTTTTGCAGCAGATATTTTGCAATATTTGACAAACACAAGGTATGTTTTTTACCAGGTCAAACATTTAACAGATCACAGCAACATTTGATGCACCTCTGGTTGTTAATGCTAGGAGCATTGATAATCATTCTTTTTAACTGGAAAATTTGATACAGTCCCAAAAGGTTGATGTTATTGTTTGTGAAACATGGTTAAACAACCATAACTGGAAACCATTTCTGTCAGGGTATAAAAGTTTTTACTGTAAGAGACATTCTAACAGAAAATCAGGTGGAGGTGTTGTATTGGGGCTTAAAGATAGTAATGAGACCTGTGATTATTACATGTTCAGTGATGACACCAATACTGTAAATTGTGTAACTGTGACAATAGAGACAGCCCTGTAACATATAGCAATTGTTGGAGTGTACAGACCACCAAAGTCAAATGCTGATACCCTAGAGAAATTCATACATTCCTTGCATGAAACAAAAGAGGGAAGAATAATATTATCTGGGGATTTAAATTTACCAGAAACAGGCTGGAATATTATTGATTCAACAACATTAGTAACAAAATTATACACAACATATGTTCAGGAACAGCAATTGCTTCAGATTGTAAAAAACAAAACTACCAGAGAACAGAACATATGAGACATTGTGTTTCTAAAGAAGTTACTGTTACTGCATGTCAAATTTTACTACTGTTGATGTGTAGTGATCATGGGGTTATTAAGGTTAATTTGTTGCTAGATAATGTTAAACTGTAATGTAAACCAATGCACAGAAGAATAATAACAGATTATATGAAAGCAAAACAGTCACTATGTAAAACTAATTGGAGTGACGTGATCAGTGGAAAAACTGCAGAAGAAATGTGAAAAGTTTTGAAAAAGAAATTGTTTAAATGCAAAAAATAAAAATGTTTAACATCTAGATCTAGGCAGTAGGCTCACAATGTCAGGAGGATATATTTCCATAAGAGCAAGATGCTTGATTATGGTGAGAGACAAAAAATATAAGAAATGTAAAATAAGTCAAACTACAACTTTGAAAATTGACATAAACCAGCAGGACAAATAAATTAAACAGTGTGAGACAAGATCAAGAAAATTTTATATAAAGATATTGAGCACAATAGGAAACAATTTTATCAATAAATAAGGTCTATAAGGAACAAGGACATACACATTGATAAGGTGTGTATAGATTCTAAAATGTATTCTTAGGCACAACTTATTATCAGTACATTTACAAAATCTAATGCAAAACAGTTTTCCTGCACAAAGGGTTTGATAAGTTGTCCTATTTACATCCAGGTAACCTCAGATATTGAAATCAAATTAGGTTATATTGAAAAACAACTATGTTAACTGGATCCAAACAAAGGGCAGGAAGGAGACTGAATTAGTAATAACGTGAGAATACTTCAGCAAGAACGGTACAGGACCAGGGTCCGAATGGAGAGAGGAAAATTCAGCAAGCAAAGGAGAGTAGTAGTGCTGAAACTGAATTTGTCCTCAAGTCTTGGTGAGTACCTTCATAAGGTGGACCCGGTTTTCTACAAAATCTCACCAAAGCGGCACTGATATATATAGACTGTATTTATATAGTATGTATCATGGACAGAAGTAGGTCAAAATTAAAAGACAGCTGGGTGCACAAGACCCAGGATAAAAAAGTGCCCAATCCTGGTAAGCACACTGATGCCAGGACTGGAAAAAATGACAGTGTAGAATCTTCAAAATACAGAAACATCCCTACAATGGGGCCAGGCCAGGTCCAGGGGGAGGATGGCCCCCCTGTTGTAGAAAGAAGAAGCAGTCCACTAAAATCACAAAAACTGATAGGTCAAAGAGGAGCCATAAAGATGATAGAGTGGACTATTGAGGATAAAAAAGATATACAAAAATATTGAGAGAAATTAGAGGAAAGAAAAATACTTCCGCAAGAAAAAAGGTCATAAACTTCAAATAAAAATTTGTGGTCATTAATGCAACAGATTCTTGAAAAACAGTATATAGACCAAGAAACTTTGATCTGTTTGGAAAAAGAAGCATCTGAGGAAGTATGAAAATATAAACAACAAAACCTAGAAATTTTTGAAAAGTATAAAAAAGAAATATGGACATGGGAAAGAAAGAGAGATTTGATATGGTGCAATATCTATGCAAAGGCAAAAGCCAAATTAATCAACATAAAGAAGGCAGCCCCAAAGATATTCAAAAAGAAATACAGGAAGGCATCCAAACATGGAAAATTTCACAATAAAAAAAATATCATGAAGAGGGAATGCAGAAAAGACAATTAGTAACATAGAAGTTAAGAAATAGAAGTTGAACTTATGGAGTGTCTGCGAAGTGAAGGATTTGATGTAGAAGGTCTAACACAGGTTATATCGCAGCATGATGGAACATGTTCCCAAAGTAAGGCAAAACAGGAAGATTGGGAGATGTGTAACGAAGAAATATGGGCATGGGAAAGAAAAAGAGAGCTAATGTGGTATAATATCTATGCAAAGGAGAAAGCAAAATTGATCAATACAAAAAGAGCAGCACCAACAATATTTGAAGAAACATAGGCAAAGGAACCTGGACATGGGAAACTTTACAATACAAAACATAAGACAAAGAGGAAAAGTAGAAAAGGAGATCAGTAATGGAGGAATTAAAGAAATAGAAATTGAGGTTATGGAGTACCACCAAAGTGAAGGATGCAGTATAGAAAATCTAATTCAGAAAGCACCACAAATGGATAGAGCAATGGAAATCCAAATTAAGGGGAAACAAATGGAATGGAAAGCAATTGGTCAGGTGCCATATGAAGATATTTTGGTGCCTTCAACAGGAAATGAGTATAAACATTCACTTGAAGGTGGACAGCAAGGGAAGGAACAGGAAACTGTGACTTCTCATATGGCAGAGCAATGGATGGCACAGGATGAAATTGAAGAAATTATGCCACAGGAAGATGCAATAGAACTTTCTATAGAATGCCCGCAGGAAATGGGAAACAAAATATCTGCCCTCAGTTTAGAAGAAAACTAGCTAAGAGAAGAGTTGCTTGATTTAATAGAGATAGATAACATACTGTGTTAAGATCAATGAAAGAAATAGACTGTAGAAGTTGAATAAAACCCCAAAAGTCAGAAGTTTGATAGAACAAACACATTAATTAGGACTGTCCACAGAGATTGATGTGGTATAATAAAAGTAAACAGGATATATTACTGTGCAGCTAAATTAATAACTGATAAAGTTCTACCACAATAACACAGGGTAGTGAGGGAGAGAAAAGGAAGAAATCGAATACCATCCTGGAAATATTGAATGGAGAAAAACTATAAAGCAGTTAAGACAAGAAGTGACACTGTTACAAGACTATAGAAGAGGAAACAGATCAACAAAACCACTAAAAAAGACAGATGTGATAAAAGTATTGCTTAGTATTAGAACAGACCAGGATCTATCATGCACTATCGCAAAAACAAACTAAAAATTTCAGCACAGGTGAAAAGACGTAGAAGATACGAAGATAAATATAAAGGAAAAGGAAAAAAATAAGCCATGCATTGATGACCCAAAAAGGTTTTATAGAGAATTTGGAAGCAAGGTAATAGGAAATGAAAGACCGCCAAAAAAAGAAGAAATAGATGCATTTTTGGAGAAATATCTATGAAGATCCCACGGAACATAACAAAGATGCTAAATGGATAGAAGAAGTTGAAGAAAGAATAAGAAGTTTAAAGGTTCAGGATATAAAAGGGGATGAAGTAATGGCCAGAGAGATTGAAATAAAGTTAAGAAAAGTCTCTAATTGGAAAACTCCAGGTGCAGATGCAGTACCTAACTTTTTGCTAAAAGTATTAACATCTTTGGACGAAGCTTTGGCCATGAGTAAGAACTATTTATATGCACACCCCAAACAGACACCAACCTGGCTAACAGGAAACACAATGCTCCTACTTAAGAGTGAACCCGCAAGCTACCCTAAGAATTGTAAGCCAATAACTTGCCTTACAATGACATAATAAACTATACACGGGAAGTGATGCCGTAAGAGTTTATAGTCATTTAGAAGAAAACTCAATTATGGCAGTAGAACAAAAGGGCAATAAAAGAAAGACATATGGAACAAAGGATTATTTGTTGATAAGTCATAGTAGAGAACTGTAAAAAGGGGAAGAATCTAAGTATGGCATGGATTGACTACAAAAATGCATTTGATAGTATCCCACATTTATGGATAAAACAGTGCTTAAAAATGTTTGATGCATCCTACACTGACTGACTACATTACAGTGACTACATAACAGTGACCATGAAACAGTGGCAGACCACTTTGCAATTAAGCCATGATAAAGGACAAATTATTATCCCAGGGATAAAAATTCAAATGGGGATATTCCAGGGTGGCTATTTGTCACCACTGCTATTCTGCCTTGCCCTTAACCCATTAAGCTGTTTTACTTAGCCTAGGCCATGGCTATAATTTGGCTCCTAGAAAACAACAAAGTCTAAAGACTTCTCATCTTCTCTTTGTTGATGATTTAAAACTGTATAGCTCATCAGACGAGGAACTGAAAGCACAACTGCAAGTTGTCAAAACTTTTTCAGATGATATGAGAATGTCATTTGGTCTTGATAAATGTTCAAAAGCAACCTTAAAAGGAAGAAAACTACAACACCAGGAAAACATCAGTTTGGGACAAGAATGTGATATAAAAGAACTTGAGCAAGGAGTGTATAAATATTTGGGAATTGATGAAGGATCAACAATAAAACATGAACAAATTCAAATAAAACTTAGTAAGGAACATTTCAGAAGATTTAAATTAATCCTGAAAACAGCACTGACATCTAGGAACAAAATTCAAACTATAAGCCAATTTGCTGTTCTGTCCTAACTTACAGTTTTGGGGTGATCGACTGGCCCCAAAACATGACGGATAGATTAGACAGGAAAACTAGAAGGATGCTTCATGCTCATCAAATGATTTATAAAAATCAGTGCATACCAAGATTATATATTCCCCGTTCCAAAGGAGAGCTAGGCCTCCTTGAAATTAACATCTGCTGGCCTCATAAGACCCAATAATAATGAAAGCTTTTGAAAACATGAGGAGAATAAATCTAAAATGACTTCTCTGCTTAATCTACCAGAAACATACTGACGTCAAGCAGGAATGGAAATCAAACCAGAAGTAGATAAAAACCAGGCAGCAACTGAATGTGCCAAAAACAAAAGAAAGAATATAAGGTGAAGGACCAGATGAGAAAGCAAGAAATGTGGAGAATGCATAAATATAGTTACAAGTATAGAAAACTTCTGGAAGAACCTCATGTTGATCAGGAACAAACACAGGAATTGTTAAGGAGAGACAAATTCAAACCAAATCTGGTTTGATTTCCAACTTTGAGAGAAAAATAGCTAATGACACAAAAGACAATCATAAGGCCTTCTTTAGCTATGTTAGAAACCTGGGTGGAAACTCCCAGATATGCTCAGAATTAGTCCAAAATGATAAAAAAATCACTGAACCCACAGACATTGCCAACATACTGGCAGACAGGTTCAGTGCAAATTTCTCCCCTCCCTCCCCCCCAAAAGGAGAAATATCTATCCCACCAGAGTCTAGCCTCCCAAACATCTCAGATGCCCAGGTGAGAGCTGCTCTCTCTAAAGCAAAAAACACAGCATCAATGGGACCGGACGGTGTCCCCAGCTGTGTGCTACATGAACTCAATGAGGAACTAAACCCACACATAAGGCTGCTGTTTAATCTTAGCCTTACTACAGGATCGTGCCCAAAGAATGGCGTGACGGCAACTGTGGTCCCACACCACAAAGGCGGTGCTTCTACGGACCCTGGAAATTACCGCCCCATAAGCTTGATGAGCCTTGTCTGCAAAGCTATGGAGAGGATCATAATGGAACTCATAAATAAAGACATTGGGGACCTACAGACACTGGATCCTACCCAATTTGGCTTTGTCAAGGGCAGATCCTGCCTCTTGAACTTGGTCGACTTTTTCGAAACAGTCACTAAGGCCATTGATGAGGGTAAGGCAGTTCACACAGCCTACCTTGACCTAGCAAAAGCGTTCGACACAATAACCCACTCGGGCATCATAGAAAAGCTCACCAGCTTAGATGTAAACCCATATGTCACAAGATGGGTTGCAAACTGGCTCAAGGACAGAACACACAGGGTTAGAGTTGCTGGTGCCATGTCAGACTCTAAGCCGGTCATGAGCGGTGTCCCACAGGGCTCAGTCCTGGGCCCCCTCTTGTTCAGCATTTATTTTTCTGAAGTGCAGGCAAACATAGGGGGATTGTGTCTGACAAAATTTGCAGATGACTGCAAACTGGGCACCATAATTGACACTCCATCAGACACAGACATCCTCCAGAGAGGTCTCATAGAAATGGATAACTGGTGCCAGAGCCATGGCCTTAAGCTAAATGCCAAAAATGTATAGTCATACCCTTTGGGAAAAACAAGGTAACCCCTAATTACCACATAGGTGGTAATCCATTAAACACGGAAGAAGTTATCAGGGACCTGGGGACCCAAGTTGACAGTAACCTCTCTTTTGACACTCACATTGCCAAAGTGGTTAGGAAGACCTTCTACATTGCCCACCTGATCATGAAGGGATTCACATCCAGATCAGGAGAGGCCATTGTACCCCTGTACTCTTCACTTATCAGACCAATGATTGAGTACAACGCCCCATTCGGAATGTACCTTACCCGACACCTGCAGCAGTTGGAAAGTCCCCAAATGTTCCTCACCAAAAGGATAAAGGGGCTCAAACATATGTCATACGATGCCCGACTGAAGAAACTCCAGCTCTATTCAGTCGCATACCGTCTGCTCAGAGGTGATCTGTGCCTGACATACAAGGCCATGTCCAACCAGGAATTAATGGACATGCTCCACCTCAAAAAATCCAAATCCACCAGAGCCACGAGAGCAAGAGACTTAAACCTCAACACGGATATAAATAGGACGTGCTGGAAGGACAGATTCATCACCCAGAGACTCCCTACACTATGGAACAGAATCCCAGTCCATGTGAGGCAGAGCCCCTCACTGACTCTGTTCAAGAGAAATCTTGACGAGTGGATGGGAGATCGTAGGTTTACCCCGGGAATCATCTCTGTATCACTGCTGGACAGAGGCACAGCAAACTAATGGGTATAGTATTCTCATCCTAAGGGGTGGTGAAAGCCACACACACTCTGGCTAGGCTTATAAATGCCCTAGGGCAGATAGCCTAGTATGAACCTATAAGAGATGAAAGGTTAATATTGGTGGCACAAGATAGTGGGCTACGTGCACGATGGTTTACAAGTCCATTGAACATGTGGGAGAAATGGACAAATGAAGGTTTTGCAAAACAGAATTGGAAACAGTTGCACTTTTCATTGCTGGTTGTGACATACTAATGGCAGAAGGACTGTGGCAAGACTGCTGTACTGGGGATTGTACAAATATTATGGCATTGACGTGGCTGAAAAACACAGGAAACATGAGCCACAAAGCATCATAGAAAATGATGGTCTACATCAGATGGGATCATCCATTACCAACAGTTCAAAAGATAGTTGCTAGAAAAGCAGATATAGTGGTCCAAGAAAAGAAGACAAAAGCAGCATTGATCATTGAAATCGCCACACTCGGTGACTACAGTGATGTACGCACATTGAGATGCAAAGTCATAAAATATCAGGATTTGCAAGCAGAAATGAGAGCAATGTGTAAGAAAGACACCCAGATAGTTCCAATAGTAGTAGGAGCAAGGGTCTTCTAAAAAAGCATCTATAATCATATTTAGATATGCTACCAATACATGTAACTCCATACGAATTACAGGAGTCATTACCGGGCACATTGCAGATGCTGTGAAGAGCACTTTTGGCAAGATTGAAACACTACTAATTTCATGAACTTTAATCATACTTTGACTTAGGAATAGGGTCCATTCACGTCATGGTATTAGAAACCCAAAAGATTTGAAGAAATTAAAAAGTGAGAGACTATTACATCTAGTATTTACTAGGTCATATAAATATGCAGACATTCCTCAAGACTGTGGAGACATGCACTTATTAAACCTGTCTTTAAGGGAAAGGGGAGTAGGCCAAACCCAGAGTCATACAGGCCCTTAAGTCTAGTTTCATGCTGTAGAAAAATAATGGAGAAGGTAATATTGTAGAAGCTATTGTTAGAACTGGAAAGGTTGAGGCTTGAAACCATGTATCATCATGCATATGTTGAAAACGGATGTATTATCACCTGTAACATGAGGTTCTGTAACAATATAATAATGGCTATGAACAAAAATTTGTGCTGTGATGTAATTTATAACTTCAGCATTTGTTAGGGTCATACACAAATCACTAATAAATAAATTAGAACCACTAGGTATTGATGTACTCTTGAGAAGATGGATAGCTGCATGGCTTACAAAGAGGACATGGCCAGTTTCATACAGCAATTAGGCAGGTGACATTCCTGGTTACAGTCATGGTGTCCCACAGAGTTCTGTCATTGGCCAGTAGTTGTTTAGATTGTATCTTTCAGATCTATTTTTCATCTGAGGTGTGTTCTTACAGTCTGCATGCAGATGACTTGAAATTGGGTAAACTGATTATGTGTGTTACAATTAGGGCATGTCTGCAAAATAACTTGACTAAATTAAGCATTTGGGTGCAGGAGAATAATATGCTGATAAATACATCAAAAACTAAGCGTATGAGATTTGGAAGACATAACATGAAAGGTGAATATTTAATACAGCACACAGATTGAAACTGTAGATTCGTTTAAGGACCTGGGTAGATCCAGCTTTGAGTTTTTCTAGTCATATCAGCTAAATGGTTAATTATAGTTTTAGAACTATAGTGAAAGATTTCCGAAGTCTATAAATCAGAAATGATGAAGTCATTGTTAGTTACATTATGGAATAGCAATATGGAAACATTATAGGAAAACAAGCATGAGTAAACCGGAAAGAGTACAGTGGAAATGTACCAAGGGCATCCATAGATGTAAACATTTAAATTATTATGAAAGACTAAAATATCTGAACTTATACAGTGCATCTTATAGATTTCTAAGAGGAGACTTTATTCAGGTATATAGGGCACTTAAGAGACAACTACCTCTGGGAATGTTTGGGGTTATCAAAAAGTAGTAGAGAATCATCAGAAAACCAATGTAGGAGGTTTTGTAGGAATGAGAAGTGTACTAATTGGTTCTCTGAGAGAGCAGCTGGTGCATGGAATAGACTACCAAATTACATTAAAACAAGTACTAGCTTAGATATTTTTAAGAAAAGCTTGGACACTTATTATGGGAACAACTGTTCTGGTATATTGGCAGGCTAGAAGGGCATTAATGCCTGTGCTTGTGATGCATGTATGTATGCATTCACAATACTGTTCCTAAAATGATATATGATGTGCAACCAAGTTAACATGCAGTTTAATAAACTGAAGTTGAACAGCCATGATAACTGCATGCAAAGGATGCAACTAGAAGTTATGCAGACATGTTAACTGCATACAAAGGCTGTAACTAGAAGTTATGCAGACACAAGTATATATGCCTTGTTATTGTGAGGAGAGAAATAACAGTACTGTTGGTAAATTATAGAAAGATGGTTCTAAAACTTCTGTATTTATGATGTATTTTAAAGAGTTTGAGGGTATTAAGGTAGTTAATAAGGAAATGATGGACAATTTTACATGTAACCAGGAGGTTAAGAAATAATGAACTCTGATTTTATTTATAAGAGAAAAAAATAAGAAAATCTTTTTTGCAGATCAATATTCATAAAACTCAATTTTCTTTTAATGCAGGCACATTTACTGTGATAACAGCTATTGGTATGAATATACCTATAGTGCTAACTGGTAGGGACAATTTGTTTTATATAAGCAATAATGTTTATGGAGTTATGGGGTTTGAGTTTGTTTATTATTTTGTATCATTTTCGTGGTTAAGTACATGATTTAATTTTACTATATCAAGTACTGTGGATACTTATTTTACTTACCTCTGTAATTATTTTGTACAGATTATTAATGTTAATTTGCTTCTAGTTTAGGGGGTGCACAAGAGTCTCTCAATGTTGTAATTTTGTAGCAATGTATATTATTTGCCTTTATCAATATTATAGGCATCTTAGACATCCAGATGTTCAGATTTGCAATTTATGTAACCCAGTTTACTCATACACCATATGATCACCAATTACCTAGACACACTGACCACTGCTACTAACCAACTTGCACTCAGTGACGACATCTACCCTAACCCAGGCCGCTCCACTACTATACCCACTGCTACAAACGTACATGGACCTAATATCCCTTGCAAGCAAAAACCCTCTGACCTCTTAATACTCAGTATAAACATCCGCAGTGTAATGAATAAAATTGGAGCTACATGCCTCTATAGCCTTCTATAACCCTGACATTGTACTAACCGAGACCTGGCTCAAGCCCCACATCAAAGATACCACCATAGCCCCTCCTGGCTATGACATCCTTAGATGTGATCAAATAGCTAAAAGAGGTGGGGGCATTGCCCTACTTTACAGGCACAACCTTACTGTCCCACAAATACGTAAAGATGTCCCCACTTTTGGCTATGCAGAAACCCTGTTTGAAAATATAAAATTAAACCAGCAGAAAGAACCCAAAATTACAGGCGTCTACTTACCACCAGGTGACAATATTGCAATGCTAGAGTCCATTTTACATTGGACTTCCACTGCTCTCCCTCAGAACACACTTATCCTGGGGAACTTCAACATTGATTGGGCTTCTATCATGGCATTCCCCCCCGGATACCACTTAAACCTATTTAACTTCACACAACTTATCCAAACCCCCACCAGTACAGACAAATCCAACAAAAAGGAATCCATATTAGACTGGATCCTAATCAACAAGCCTTCATCTGCCAGTATATATGGTACGTTACCCGACTCCCACAGTGATCACCTACCCATATTCATACTAAGACAGCACACAAAATCCATAAAACCCCCCATCCTACTTTCTAGCCGTAGTTCCAAAAATTTCTTAACAGACCAATTCATTAACACCTTAAAAAAAATAAATTGGTCATCTCTTAAAACTTTACCATTAGATGAAGCCTTGGTGTACTTTAATACTACCTTCTTAGGTATCCTTAATCTTATGGCCCCACAACATATAATTTGTACTAAAATCAACACAGCCCCCTGGATCTCAAAGGACATGAGATCCCTACTCAAACAACGAGACATAGCTTGGGCAACCTGGCATACCAACAAAATGAGTGCAAATCGACAATACTTCCTAGAGCTCATAAACAAAGCCAAAAAACAAATACGTAATGACAAAAAAAGTTATTGTATCCAGCTACAAAAAACTCACTACAACAATCCACAAAAATTCTGCTCCGCAATCAACCACATTCTTCAACCAGGCAAAATCACCTCCCCAAACCTTAACACTGAAGGTGATAATAGTAATATTGCCACCCATTTTATTGACTATTTCACCTCCTCCATCAAAGTTATTCAGCAATTTCTCCACTACTACTACTACTACTACAAATACCCCCAAAATATAAAACTGTCACCGTAAAACCAACACCCAGTTCTCTCTCAAACCAGTTCCAACTGACCAAATTCATAAACACCTTGCCAAATTGAAACCCACCACTCTCTCTGCTGATAAACTCCCCGCTGATTACCTCAGGATTGCTGCCTCTGCCATCACCTACCATATTTCCATATTCATCAATAGATCCATAGCTGAACACACTGTTCCCCTCTCTCTGGAAAATTTCTTACATCGTCCCCCTATACAAAGGTGGTTCCTTGACAGAACTTGATAATTATCATTCTATACCTATACTATCTCGCCTATCAAAAATCTTAGGAAAATGTGTACACACCCAACTACTGAATCATCTTCTTCAATATAACCTGTTAGCAAATTCCCAATATAGATTTTGGCCAAACCTAGTACCACCTCTGCCCTTACATCCTTTACTGACCATGTCAACCAACAAAGAAATCTCAGTAACTGTATCGGTTGTCTTCCTAGACCTGTCAAAGGCATTTGACATGGTATACCACCGCAAATTACTATCGACTCTCTCTGAGCTCAATCTGGATAACTCCTCTCTACTGTGGTTTAAACATTATCTGTCCCTCCGGCAACAAGCTGTTAAATGGCATAACTCTCTCTCCCCTCTCCTCCCAGTGGGACATGGTGTTCTGCAAGGATACATTCTTGGTCTCTTAGTATTTTCCATCTTTACCAATAACCTCCCCTCCACTACCCAATAAACTAATATAGTACAGTATGCTGATGACACCACCCTTATTTGCTCAGCCCCCCTCTCTACAATTACTCTAAGATAGAACCCAGGAAGACTTCACTACTGTAGAAAAATGGCTAAATTCCTCCCAACTCATACTAAACCCATCTAAGACCCAACTCATGATCTTCCACACATCCAAAACTTTCACCCCTACCTCGCCTTTCTCAATAACATCCTCCAACAATACCCTTATCACACCAGTAACCCAAGCCAAGTTACTAGGTGTAACGATTGACCAAAACCTAAAATTCAGCAAATATATAGCACTGACAATTGCCAAAGTTCATAAAAAACTAGGTTCACTCTACCGCTGCAGGAGCTTCCTCACACAGGAATCCCGAATCACTATCTCTTGTACCCATCTACTCTCTACCTTACTATACGCTTCTCAGTTCTAACTAATCTAAACAAATCTGACCTTCTGAAACTATCTGCTACAATAAAATCTCAAAATTTGCAACCAATGCTAAGTTTCGTTCATCACTGCCTCTCCCTAAGACAACTAGGATGGTTAGAACTCCCTAACCTACTAAAATACAATCAACTTCTCCTGACCCATCAACTGCTATACCAACCATATAAAATACCTGCCCTCTCTGGTCTGCTCACCTTCCATAATACTACGCATCAACTAAGATCTTCCAGTACTTCCCTACCAACTGTTACCATTTGTGTGCGTAGCTCAGGCCAGTCTCTCTAATCCTATGCAGTTGCTAAGACCTGGAACTCTCCACCTCCTGACGTTAGATGTCTAAATAGTAAACATACTTTCAAATCCCTACTAAAGATCTCCTATTCAAAACTTGGATATGTTCCTGTACAGAACCAGACTGATTTCAGCTGTTTCTGACTTTCAACATCCCTTGATCACAGGTGTACTGTGTAGTTTCACTTAGTGCATAGTACTGTGAACCAGGTGATTAGGCCACTTTATAGTTATGTTTTCTAGTTTATGACCCTGTTTGTCTATGGAAACTTCTTTTTGAACTTATGTTCAAGCAATTCTATTTTTATTGTATAATATCTTGTTTGTTTCTCAATATTCTAACCACTGTATGCTTCATCAGTTTTAAAACTCTGATTTTTACTCCTTTTATATTTTCTATGCTCTTTATACAAAATAGCTATGTTTTTATATAATTTGTTTTTATTATTTTTTATAATTTTTTATTATGTATTTGGAGCTTTTCTCCCCGGGCCTCTGCTGAAAATTGTCACCTTGTGTCCAGTCAGACTAACCCCAAAAACAAATGGAAAATACATAAAATAAAATAATAACTGTAATGGTATCACATTAAATTTTGCCTATTTCATTATGCACAAAATGTCTGTAAAATAATGTGCTTGTCTTGTCTCCAGGCAAGGTAGACAACAATCCTGGGATCTGTTTATTCATTAATTCCATTAAGCTGTATATTCATTTGTTACAATATTTTGTATCTCACGTGCTCATTAAAATATTATTTATCTAATTCCGATAATAAACTTATTAGCATATTCACAGCACTCTTTCTGAAAGGGTATACAAAGTATAACAAAGACAATGCACAGCCGAATGACCAGGTTTGCAGACATAGAGCATGTAAAGAGTGTTAGAACTCAGGTTTTGTTTATAAGATTTTGAAGCAGAAATAATATAAGTTGAGATTCATATTAGATATAACCTAACTGAAACTGTTAACCAGTAACCTAAAGCCATCTAGTTTTAAATGTTTTTAAAAGGGATGACAGCTTTTTTTTTTTTTTTTTTTTTACTGATTTTTTTCAATATTTCACATGAGGCCATAAAGCTGGTATGCCTTTGTTGAGGTGTTACGAGAAAAGTTAGTGTTAGCTGAGAAACTTTATCACAGAAACTTGGCAGATTTCTTTGTTTTATAATGAAGTCTGCATATAATATCTTTGATAGATTAAACCTTATGCTCTTTAATTAGCACTTATTGTTTTTCTTCAGCTTGCATGCACCTTTTCTTTCTTATCTTATACACTGTCACCTCACTTTTTGTCAGATTGCATATCTTATTTTTTAAGGTAATGCCAGCAAATAGACATGTCAGTGTCTAACTTAAAAGTAAATTAAAGTAAATGGAAATTATAGGCTGTCCTTGTTCATCTTAAGCCAGAAGAGGGGAGGCCTTGTATGTTGACATCTGTAGGGATTTTCTTATTATCTGAATAAAGTGAAGCATTTTGAGAAGATAGAATAGCTTCACTTGCCTGAAAAGTTATATTTGAATATATACTGTCTATTTGCATGTTGTCCCCTTAATTTCTTGGTGTAGGTGTGGCATCTGCATCATCATTAATGCAATACTGTGATGCAAGAAAACCTGCACCCTGCTGCTGCTGGGCTTGTGAGTGCATGATTGCTTCCTTGCTATATGTTTGACACTTGCCTTGGAAAGAAAAGCTACACAGGTGATGAGAGACTGTAGGTTCCCTGCCGAGTCTACTGTAGTTGATTGAAATCCATCTGATTAAAACATAGTGGTCTGAGCTGTAGTTGCATATTACTGCTAATTTGTGTCCACAAACCATCTTGATTCATATACTCATAATGCACTGTTTCCCTGTGAGTCTACTGTAGTTGATTGAAACCCATCTGATTAAAACATAGTGGTCTGAGCTGTAGTTGCATATTACTGCTAATTTGTGTCCACAAACCATCTTCATTCATATACTCATAATGCATTGTTTCATGGAATTATATCAGAAAGGGAGTAATCCTCCTGCATGAGAATCAGGGTACCTCAGGACTCCATGCTGGGCCCATTCCTGTTTGGCAGCTTCTTGGAAGTCGAGGCTAATGTTCAAGGCCTCTGGCTCATCTAGTTCACAGATGACTGTAAATTAGGAGATATTGTCAACTCTCCTCAAGAGACCAACATCTTGTAAGTGGGTTTTAACAGAGGCAAATGGCTGGTGCCAAGGCCACTCCAAAAACTCAATGCCAAAAAAAAAAAATGCATTAGATGAGTGTGCCTTCATTGAAGGTTGTGTGTCAGGGCTGGTAACTCGGCACATAAAAATCCACTACCAAACATTAGCGGACCGGAGTTCCGCTGTGGCGACCCCTAACCGGGATAAGCCGAAAGACACAACAAGGGAACCTGTCAACCAAAATTAATTATTCCATCAATAATACACCGGTAAGAGTTGACCCATTAGTAAGGGATCTGGGAACATATGTAGCCAGCAATTTGGCCTTTGACCAACACATAGGTAGGATAATGAGAAAATCATTCTGTGTCATCCAAATTATAGGTAAGGGTATGGTATCAAGATCCAAGGAAGTTAAAGTACCACTCTACTCAGCTCTTATCAGACCTATCACTGAATACAGTGCCCATTTGACATGTATCTAACCAGACGTTTGCAACAGTTGTAACACCCACAAAGATTTCTCACCAGAAGAATTCAGGACATGAATACTCTTTCCTACACTGATTACCTAAAGGCTCTGTCTCAGTATTCAGTCTCCTACAGGCGGCTGAGAGGGGATCCTTGCCTGACTTACAGGGCTTCCTCAGACCCATCCTTAAGGGATCTGTTGCATGTGAGCAAACAACATCAGAAACACTAGATCCAGGAATCTGAACTTCTCTTTGACTTAAACAGAATGTACTGGAGAGGCAGATGTGTGTGTCAGAGAATCCCTGTACTGTGGAATAAGCTTCCCATCTATATTAAACAGAGTTCATTGCTGATCCTATTTAAATGAAAATTTGACATTTGGATGGGAAATTGTAAATTTATCCCAAACCTGGCCCTCATGTCCCTTATGGATAGAGGCCATCAATAAGAAATGTATTATCCCAACTAAAACCTCCTACAAATCTTTAGTTACCTCCCAAAAAATGTGCTGCCCCCCCCCCCCATATAGATGCTCATGATGCTAGCATTGCCACTTATCCATTTTTTCCAGACAATTTGGAAATCAAATTAATTGGCTGGTAATCTGGAAAACACTGTACAAACTCTGGTATTCTGTTTTTTTACAAAAAAGCCTAGTAAATCAGCAGAAAGAGGGCATCACAAATGGGGAAAAACAGCATTCCCCTCATTTGATGTGGTGAAGGATGCCACAAAATGGACGACAGAGAGTGGTTGAGCTGGGGGGAGATGGGAGGGGTTGTTAGAGGTGCGAGGGGTGTGGCTTTAGTCTGGTTTTAGCCACAATGAAAGGTGACACCCCTACATGATACTTGGGATGCAAATGGTTTGGATGTGTGGCTAGGCTTGTAAGTGCCTTAGTAGTCATTAATCTAGTAGCAACCTATGAACCTAATAGATAGTCTCATGTGTAAACTGTGCTATCATGAAAGCATGCTTGGTCTAGGCTGTGCTTAGCTTGAGCTGTGCAGCCGTAGACCATTAAGTAAACATGCTTCTGAGCTGGTAAATGCACTTTGAAAATCTTTTGAAAAGATACGCAATCCATACTTAACTTATTATATATTAGTTATGTCAACATTACAAGTGAAAGACCTCCTGGAGAATAACCGAAAACATTCTTTTTCTACATTTCTGCAAGTACTCTGTAGTGGCAATAATCTGAAAGACTGCAGCTTATTCTGTTCTACATCCTACTTAAAATATTTAAAATACAGTGGCACCCAAAGGAATGTCATGGGCCTCTTTGAAATTTAAGTGATTCGCTGATGTGTTACTGGACGTAGCGTCCTTGTCTAGTAAACCTATGTCTTGTTCTTGACATGTCAGAGAGAGTAATAGGTATAACAAACAAATGTGTTTAAGCTATTAGACATTATCCAGAGAGTTGCAGCTGGCTTCTGCTCACACTTGAGGAAGACCAGTCTCACTTTTTTTATATGATATGAACATGACCACATGCCCTGGTTTGGTGTGATGATGATGATGATACAGTGCAGTGATACAGTACTAGCAGCATATCAATGAGTTAGTTATCAACAAAGATTTGCACTGTCACATAGTAAACAAATGAGAAATGTTCATTGTAAGTATCACTGCTGCACTGTCATGCCTAACTGGGCGTTGTGTCACTGGTAATTATCTGACCACCTGCCCTGAATTCCTAAACTTCCAGACATCTCCCATTCAGGCTCAGTCCTTCCCACACCGTAAATATCAGTAAGATCTTTGGCATAAAATAGAAAGGTGCCTGTATCATGTTCTTGTATTGCAGTACTGAGTGAATGGAAATGTGTCTGTTGGTATCAGCTGACTAACCTTCAGAGCTCTGATCTGTACTCAGATTTGGTCACTTTTTTCCAGTTCAGTTGCTTTTTGTTGTTATTAAGAACAGTTTTAACTGTGATTTGGATATTTTTCCAAGGTGGATTACACCCCAAAACAGGTAACCAAGGACTGTCCTTGTGGCTAACAGCACTGAAGGGCAGTCATTTTTATCCTCAGACAGCCCCCATACCCAGCTGTTATAAATATTTTGCTTGTGAATACCTCAGAAGATTGGATGTAAAAACACTGTCTGCAGTAATTTATTTTAACTTTGTTTCACCCAAACAGTAGCTACTGTAAAGTATTTCACTCTGCTTCATACAAATATACATTGCTTCTGCAAAGGTAGAGTAATGACTGTTTGAGCAAATGACAGCAAGGTCACTCATCTTCATCCAAAGCAGATAGCCCCTATAACTAGCAATTATAGCCATTGTGTTAACTCTGTACACCCCACATTTCTCGGATTGTAATAAAACAAATGGTGGCTATTGTAATTTATTTAAACTCTGTTTCACATAAATGTACAGTATCCAACATCAGTTAAGTATTCCAGCTTGCATCACATAAGTATGCATTAGAACTACAAAGCTGTCAACAGCCAGAATTATAAAAACAACGTAGCCTACTATAATCCAATCCATCCTAACTATGATTCAACCAGACCATTGTTTTCCCTTGCCAGACCCTCAAAGTGCTACTGCTAGCTATGGAGTCTGGCTATTGTTTTCACTGTGGCTATCACATTCTCTTCACTACACAACATTTTAGACTTTCTGCTCTTTTCCATCCCATTTATGATCTAGACTCTCTGAACCTCTCTGATTCATTGTCTTGATTATGGGTGAGATGGAGTAGAAAGCCTGCAAGTTGAGTGGTGAGCACACCTTCCCCATAGGGTGATCATCCATGGCTGCTTTGAAAATGGGTACAGGAACAGTGTTTTTGTTTAAAAACAAATAAATAAAATTTTGCAAAGTATCCCTCATCAAATGGCACCCTACTCAGACACTTAGATCACTTATGCTTAATAACAGCCATGTGTCCACCTCCAGAACTGCATCTCTTACAAAGAGAAGGAGAGAGCAACACCTCCACATCAGTCCTGTAAGATAGATATTGGTGAGAAGGAAGATTCATACTTAGCTCAACTGTATACCTCCAGTGATTATGACAATTATGGTGTGCAGTCCATGTCCTGAAGCTTCTCCCCAAAGAAATATCATTTTAGGAAATTCTTAATGTAATGCAGCATTTTCTCAGACCCCAGAAGTGATATTTGAATCTTTCCTGAATGTGTGGAACCTAAAGCAGCAGCCATTCCCGATTTTCAACATCCAGTCCCAAGAAAGCCAGATTGGTTGTACAAGGTTGAAGATAAAATTAAGCACTTATGAATAACCCTGGTTGCTAACCCATACTGATATTACTGAAATCAGCCAGGTGGTCCAAATTGGTACCAGCTAACAACACTCTAAAAAATGAAAAACAGAACCATATATTTGAGCAGAATTGACAACAAACGTGTGTACATCTGCATTTTAAGGCTATGAACTACCAGAACCATGTGCTCCCGTACCAAAGGTATATTAATAAACCAGTAGAAGACATGTGGAGAAATTTTTGTCTAAGCATGAAAATAGCACCTTTTGAAGCTTTTTCATGTTGCACTTATGGTTAGAAAACATGTGGTCAAAGGCAGCTATGCTATAATAGCTGCTTCTGCTATAGCATTCCTCTCAAGCTCGGTATTCAGACAGGGTTTCACATTTTGCCTGATGATGTCAAAGGGCAGCTGTTTAATGTACTTCAAAACAAAGAGCTGGTGTTTGGCCTTCCTTCACAAGGAGTGTTAAAAAAGTTGGAAGAAAAATGTAAAATCACTCATGATTAAACAACTTTTTTATTATGTGATGCTCAAACCCAAAGTGGTCCTTTTTTATCAGAAGTAGTCTCATATTGAATAATTTAAACAGATGAGAGAGAGATTTTGTAAAAGGCCAGAGTGGTGGACAAAGCCATTGCAGGTACTCTTATAGGAGCAAGAGCAACAGACCTCTGTGCCATCAAGACAGTGCAGTCCATTTCTTACTACTCCATGCCCATCTTTCTCTACCCCTCCCCTTCTCCACTACTAAGGAACAAGCCTGTTTCATTTCAAAACTCAGTCATTTGAAATGACAACAGACATGTGGGATAAGGATATTATGGATACAGGATCAAAGTTGGATTCCTTAGATGTTCATAGATATGTCTGACATTCTATAAGACCAAATGATTATGGCAGGACCTGTGTGAAAGTAGGTCTCCTCCCTGTTGTTGATTGAAAGAGTTCCGCAATCATAGTAAGTGACACTGGAGAGACATTTCAGAACTCTCCTGACAGAATAAGTTTCTGATGGTGAAAAACCTCAAGATGTTAACCCTTCAATTTCTCTTACCCTATTACCAGATTACCTCAGTGTTGTTCTTGATATGACAAATGCATATTTAAACATCCCCATCTGTAAGAAGCATAGAAAGCATCTGCAAATCAGTGCCAGATATGGAACATTTCCAGTTCATCTCCTTGTCGTCAGGATTACCTCATAAAATACTCCATTTTTTTACCCTTTTCAAAGTCAAAAGCATACACAACTACCCATACATGAATGATTTCCTGATTTAGCTCAAATCTGAGGAGGAATTTATCAGGGCTCTATCTTACCCCATCACTTGAGTCACAAACCTAGGGATATCTCTAAACTACCAGGAACCAAGTGTCAGTCTATGCCATACAAGGTGTTTACAAGAAGCATGTCTTCCTAAACACCAAGAGGTGCAGTCTGTCTCCATGTAGGAGAAGACTGCTTTTATAAGTTTCTTTTTTTCATCTAAGAAGCTCAATGGGCATATCTGACAACAAGAAACTTTTTTGTCAAGAACTGTTAAGTAAGCATTTTAATGTGCATTTTCAGATATGTCTTTGTGTATTTGGTCTTTCTTTTTTAAGTTTTCATTGGATTTTCAATTTGTAAAATAATGACAACAATGTTTACAGTCTCAGATTTGTAAACATAATAAATGAAAAAAATTACAACTCCAACAAAATTGTTTCTGCTTGAACATTAATTCAGTTTTATGTGGTGTGAAGAAAGAGATTCCATCTAAGAGATGAAGTTGTATGTTTAGAAGTTATTAGAATTATTTTTGCATCTTCTTCCCTCAGAGGTCTATTATTAATTTGGGTAAAATAGTACCAATAATTGTCACTGCAACTTTTTGTTTTTCTCCCCACAACTGTATATAATTTAGATAAGAGACCCTGTCCCAATGTGTTTTGTTGCATTAAGAATATTAGATATTCAATTAATTTTGGGATATGATCTCTTATCCTTGGCTGCATTAACTTAATTTCCCCTTCTACATGTTGTCTTCAGGATTGTACATCTAGCCATATGTCTTTATCTAAGTTATATTTGTTCTTAATATGATCAACATAATGTTGCTTTTCAGCTTTGATTAACTGAAACTAATATAGCAGATTTTTCTATTTAAATGTGACCATTGTTTCTAACTTTGAGGTGGAGATATTATTTTGGGTATATGCCATAGGAAACATAAGGTAGATCCATGCTTTATATGCTAGGTTTCTATATATACATTTTTAAAAGTGTTTTATATAGTAGAAATGAAATAGGAGTCACTTATTTGTTGACTTTTTCCTGTGATGTAATCCTTCAATAACCAGTTTAGTATGGAATAATTATTAGAATATCTATTATGTTTGGAGTCTGTAAAACAATTTCCTAAAAACACTTTCCACATAGCTGTATAAGTGTTATTAATCCAAAGATGTATTGTTTTTATAATTGATGATAATGTATATAATTCTAGATCTGGTAGCCCTATCTCTCCTGCTGTTCAGGCTCTCATATAACAGGTTAAAGCAATTCTTGGTTTATTGGGATACCAGAGAAATCTCAAAATTAAAGTGTTAAATTCTTTAACACAAGTTTTTGTGGGTGGTAATGATAGTGATTGTATAATATATAAGATTTTTGGTAGGGTAGTCATTTTGATTATAGATCACCTCTTTCCCATCGTGAAGAAAATTTTGTAGCATTTATCTATTATATTCTTTATATTTATACTGTTAGTAGAATTATGTTTTATTATATCTTTATCTTTTATTATATCTTTATCCATTAAGATTATTTCTAAATAATTAATTTTCTTCTCTTTGACAATATATTTAATGAATTTATTTTTGATTCTATTCTTGTTTGTATTTATAAGTAGAATTTTTGCTTTGTCATTGTTAAATGTTAAACCAGATTTTCTTTGAAATACATCCATTGCTAAGGAAACTGCAGATAGAGAATTATCATTGTCATTTAATGTCAGTAGGATGTCAACAGCTGAATTTTAGAGTTTAAAAGCAAGAAACATCTTGAAGGCTCTGGGATGCATGCTGGCCTCCATCATTACCAGTCTGCGTATACTGAAAATTCAGTTATTTCTGAGAAACCTTTGATATCAGCACCACCACTTATTAGAATAAAATGGTTCTACTCCTTTCTTCCATTCAAAAGGAATTTGGTTAGTGGGCATCTCAGATGACAGCTAGCACGTGGATGCCTTTTTTGTAAAGCCAAGTGGGGAATCCCGTCCATCACTGGGAAGCTAATGGTCTCTTTAAGTCCAGTGAGCACTGAACAGCAAAGTTAAGGCCAGGAACATCAGCATCATGAAGATATATATATTTTCAGACTGAACATGAAGCTAAGAATCCTCTTAGTAGTCATATACAACATTATCATTATTTGATGCAGCAACAAACAAGGGAGCAAATGCTCTTGTTTTCAGTTCAGGCTAGTCTTAAAGCTAAACATTCATCTCTGAGCCCATTTTGCCCAATAGAGCAGAATGGCTTTAGAGACCATGGAAGCATTTCCACCCACAGCTCCCATGAATTTTAAATTGAACCAAGACATTTTCCACAAGTTGTCTGTGGTATGGAGTTCCCAAAATAGTCAGTAGATGCCACAGTTCTATATTGGAGGTTCCTGCCAGGAAGAATTTTCAATCCCATGGAACAGGCCTTCTTTATGCCTTTCTTTCCTTACCCTACCATTGTCCCCCACAGTTCTCCAAACAGTAATGTTGCATGGTGCTAACTTGATTCTGATGACATGCCTGTGGCAAAGATAGAATTAGTTTTCATTTCTAAGGAAGCTCAGCGGGGAGGGTTCCTGGCCTCCCCCTCTCTTGCAACCTTCTTTTACCAGCAACTCAGAACCCTGGAATACCTCAGCCTAGTAGCTTAGAAGATAGGCCCTTGATCCCACACTGTGATTCCTTTTCTCCAAGGATCTTGATGATTATTAAAGAGGCCAAGAAACCCAACATTAGGAAATCCTAACTAATAAAGTGGACCATATTCTTTTGTTCTTGAGACCACAGCATGCAGCCTAAGTTAGTGCATGTCCAGCAAATCCTACTTTTTACAGCAATGTTGACAACTCAGTCAAGGTATACTGTTTGACTATGTCAGCTCATCTGTCCCTAGAACTTCCTTTGACAGCTGCCACCACTGTCTAGCAATTTCTTAAAGGGAATCTTCATATGAGACCTCCAAGGAAGCCAGTGATCTCAACTTTGTCTTAAAAAGATTGACTTTTTCAGCAGTTCAACCAGCAGGCTAAGCACTTTTATTGGTTCATAGGTTCATAGAGTAGTACTAGGCTAATTGCCCTTGTGGGCTGTTTTAAACCTAGCCAATTACCCCATGTGAGTATCAAACCCCTGTACCTTGTGTTTGTAAGGTAAATGCCTTAACCATTATGCCAACCTCCCATCCAACCCAATTTTGAAATTATTATCTTAAGTTGTCTTCATGGTGGCTATTGCGTCAGTCTGAAGGATATCAGAATTGAAGGGCCTTATGCACATAGCAGTTTACATTTTGTTTCACAAAAACAGGGTGTTCTTTAGGGTCAGTCCTTACTCCATCCCAAATGTGAAGTTGAATTTTGCAATGACCTTTTTTTCCAAATCCTCAGAACAAAGGAGGGAAGCTGTTTACAGGATGGCTGTGCACAACCAACTTATAGTAACATAATTTAGGAATTCAATTACACAGACCAGAGCTTTGTTTCTTTCATGACAGTGGAGATGATGCCAATGACCAAAAAAAAAAAAATCTGTTAATTGGCTAGTTTACATTATTTTCTAGCTATAATTATCATCATCAGAAAACCTTCCAAAAGTAGGTCACAGCACAGAGAATGATGCCTTTTTAGGAATGTGTCCGCACAAATTGTTTGTGAGACAGCTACTTGGACATCCAGGCATTATGTAATGGACATTCTTTCAAGAAACAGAATATGTTTTCCAATCACAGATTTGCATGACATCCCAATTTCTTCACTGCTTTAGCAGTCTTCATCCATGCTCTGTATAGAACCAATAACAGTGATTCTTATCAGTAGCTTAGCTAGGGTACGGCGAGAGTGCAGCTGCCATGGGCACAATGGTGGGTGTGATCAGCTGATTCAGATCTCTTCTTAATGCAATATCTGCTTTTAAAAGCAGATATTGCATTTGCAGTCAAACCTGAGCACTGTAGTCCTCAGTGTGTGGTCTAAATTTTGCAAGCAGTTTACTACAGTTTAAAAGTAAAAAAAAAATCTTTTTTTTTTTTTTGTTAACTAAAACCTGAGCACTGTGGAGCCCCATGCAGATAAGATATAAACTGGAGAAACTGTTTGCTATAGTTTAAAACAAGAAACATTTTTTTAAATAAAATGTGTAGAAGAAGGGTTGGGGCAAGGCACAGAAATAGTACCTAAATGGCTGGGGCAGGAGGGAAGACAGAAGCCTGTCATGCACCTGGCCAGTTGGTAGGTGTGCCAGTAAAAAAAAAATGGAAGTTTTTTTTTTTTGCTCTTCACTTGAAGAGCTTGGTGGATATGGTACTAGTTCATGGTGCCAGCACAGGTACTTGGTTGAGCCAGCTATGTTTTTGATTCTTACAATGAATAAATGGCAGTGATATGAGCACACTCACCATAATCACATATGTTCAAATAGGTGGATCAGTGATGCAGTAAAGACCCCTGTGTATGCTCTCTTTTATGCTTTACCCTCTAATGATGATACTGCACATATTTCTGACATCAGCAGAGTAGGAGAGATTGGCTTTAACATTCTGAAAATCAGTCTGGATAGTTGGACATGTACCTGTGGTGAGAGTCTCACAATTTGTAATGATAACAGAAGGAAGCATCTCTATATGGTCCATATACACGACCACACTTTTCTCAGGTTTTTGTTAACATTCTGAAATCAAATGTACATGTTCATGTATATTAATTATGTATGAGACCAAAAATGGTTTAATTGTATAACTGTATGAGGAAATAGTGCAGTGAATGTAAGAAGCAAAATGAAAATTCTGAGAATATTTCCTAAGTAGTATGGCTCCAGCTGCTATCTAACTGTGGGCGTTTTACCTGTAGCAGAGCTGATTTGAAGAAACTGTCATGGAAAGGCATTGTCTAAAGTGTGCATTTTTTTAGACCTGAAGAAAACTGTCAACATTTTTTTTACTCGTCTATTATTCTGCTGTAAAGAATTCTGAATACTTAAAATTGTTGTAGTGCATGGATCATCACGATTATGCTAAAAAATGTCTAAATTACATCATGGTTCAGTGTTTTTCTAGTGTGAGATTTGAGCTTTGCAACAGTTGTTAAGCACGCCCTGCATGCTGTTAACACTGAGTCTGCACTAAAGCAGACAGCACCGACCAGGAAACAGCAGCAGCAGGACATAAAATGGCTTTATTTCAGCATGTTTCTACCAGCTGTCTTCTAAAGTACACACAGCATTTTCAATTAAACTGCTTCCCTTAAACAGAGAATACATTACAACACATTGCATTTTTTTTTGTAATCTAATTTTCACCAACCAGTAGTACATGAAGCACTACAAAGAATTATGACCGCTTCGCTGTCGAGGTGAATTTCTTGACATCCGTGCCTGAAACGCTTATTATATATGTTACGATCGGTGAGCCAATCATCATCCTGGCATTGTCCATGTTGTAAAATTGGAAGTTATTGCTTCATTATGTAATACATGCAGACATTTGAACAGAAGGGAAATGCATTATGTAATACATGCAGGCATTTGAACAGAAGGGAAATGCATTATGCCTAGACTATTCGGGTGATTTCCTAATGAGTATATCTGCTTGCATTTCATAGACATTCCAGAAGTCAGAAGAGTAAGCAGAATTCACACCTTCCTCAGATGTGGATTAAAGGATACTGTTGCTTGTGAAGTCCCTCTCTAATATATTGCCTAGCATTACAATGACTCATCAGTACCATTCACTGCTTGCTCTTCAGATGGGTTGTCTTTTGAAGCTTCTAATTTCTGCATTTCCCTGCTGTGTTGAAGTTAAGGTTCTTGAAGTTTGTAGCATTTTCTTAACAAGCGCTAATTTTCAGTTTTCGTTTATTTAGAAGGTGCCATATTTTTTTCTGGTAAAGTTTGCTACATTCCCTAAGGCCATTTTTGAAAAAGTGTATGACACATAATTCACTTATATTACCTTAATCATCAGAAATATTTTAAATGTGCTATGAATTTAAGAATATGTGACAGCTATGGCAAACGATTACAGCAATGTGTCAGAAAGTGATGTGGCTTGGAGCTCGGTACAGACCAAGATGCATGTTTTATATTCTGTGCCTCTTTTATTTAATTTATTGTAATTTGCCAAGGCAATTAGTGATGTAGAGTATCTAAGGACAAAAGGATCATGCCTTCCTTAACTGTTCTTGTTCAAATTCCAAGAACCATAATTGCAGCCTTTGCAACGGTAAGAATTAGTATAAATATGGGGAAGTATATCCTAAGTCTGAGGTTACAGTGCTCAAGAGTACACATCTCAAACTGTCAAAGATTTTACAGAACATATCTCATCTGCCTCATATTTTTATTCTGTTACTTGTAAAATTTTGCAATATCTGGGAAGTTAGTGAGTCAATAATGTTAGACATGATTTTTGAGCCTTTGTCTCCCCATTACTTTTGGCTTTGTCTAGAATTCTAAAGCAAAGAATTTGAAAGGTATGTGCCGGAATATAATATGCAAATCTACATGAATTAATGCATTACTGTTATTAAACAAGTTGGCTGCAAATGTGAGGGAGAAACATGTAACATTTGAGAAGAAAGCAAATGAAAAAGTGGTGCACACTAATTCCATGAATCCATTCCCAACCTCTTTTTCCCATTTTGCACATGGGGTCATGGTGTCACTTCACCAGTGACAATCATGTAGAGCCAAGCTTTACACTGCCAGGTGGCTAGCCCTGCAGTGGTAGCTCTTCCACACCACACACACACACACACACAAACGCACACACACACACACACACACACACACACACACACACACACACACACACACACTCATACCTATGGACAATTTAGTGTGTCCAATCCACCTACTGCATGTCTTTGGAATGTGAGAGAAAACCAGAGCACCCACAGGAAACCTACATGAACACAGGGAGGACATGCATACTCCACACAGAAGGCACCCCAGCCAAGAATCGAACTGGAGGCCCTCTTGCTATGAGGTGACAACACTATCCACTGCATCACTGGGCTGCTCTGATGCACACTAATTATGGTGTGTTACGTTCTGTCAAGAAGAGAGCTTAAATCTTTTGTAGATACAGACGTGAGGAATTATTACACACAATGGATAGTGGGCCTGAAAATAGGATGGGTCTGGCAGAAAGAGATGGTAAAAAGCACAGCTAATAAATGAAGATTTCTGTTAAGCACTCGAGTAGGAAAAGAAATATTTATCAAAAACCTCCAGTAGCAATACGTACGATAACGAAGCTGATGCAACTCCTTTCACGGAGGACAGGGTTCTAAAGGAACTTGTAAAAACTGATAATATAAAAGGCAGTGAGGCTTGACAGGAATGTATTCATCCAACTGAGACATGGTAGGCAGGTACTAGTGATAACACTAACAAAAGGTTAAAAGTCATAAGAGGAGGTAAAGTTTCCTGATTTCTTAAAGTACAGTAGTTTCCCATTATGCATGCTGGTGGAAACTAATGGCTTGAGACTATGATCTTGTTTATAATGAAGATTAGATTATGGAAATGCTACTAAGGAAAGAATTTAAATTAGTAGGATAGCAGTGGAATACCGGAATGAAGGTTGCATTCAGGTATAATACCAAGTCACCTCAGTTTCCAGGTCTAAAAATATAGAGAGAGGCCATGTTTTGGGAAAAAATAGACTTGGGGCCACAGATCTTTAAGTGGGCAGATAATTTGGAGTGAATAATCAAACACACATTATTTATATATATATATATATATATATATATATATATATATAATATAATATATATATATATATATATATATATATATATATATAGGTGTGCTTTTCACTCTGTTGAATCGTCACTTCACCAACAGAGTGAAGTGCTTGAGAAATTCATCAAGAGCACTAGTGACTGAAATGTTGAAAGAAGGAAGGCCTGGTTGTTTGTGTAGGTAACTTTGAGATTTTATTTATTTAAGAATGTATTTATTTGAAGTTTGATTAGAAGCTTGATAAGCTGGTGTAGATTGCTTTTATGTCACCTCCCAGGCTAATTAATGAACAACACATACACACATACATAGACTTTACATAGTACGTAGAAAAAAATACATAGATTTACATGCTAAGAAACAGATGAGTTACAGGAGTTTAAAATGTAAGTTAATAATGAAAATTGTTAAAAAGAATGTAACTAACAAGCATCATTAAACCAAATGCATTTATTTTCATTTTGCAAAGGCATCTTCAAGTTCTTTTTTGAAAAGTGAGATTATATAATTCCAAAAATTGTACTGGAAATGAATTCTGTGACCCAGGGACTAATTTTAAGGAATATCTTTAACATATAGGTAAAGTGAATTTAATTCTAATCAACTTGACAGTAGAGCAAATTGTCTTAATGTGTAAGATGAGTCAAATTCCAATAGTTTGTCAAAGGTGGGTAGTATCAATCATTCTGAAATTTAAGGGTAAGAGAGTACGCAAGTATTTGTGGGTTAGAGTTAAAAATAAGGGCCAGGTAATGGAATAGATTTAGTGTTGTGCATCTTTTCTGCTGTCTATGGTATATTCCCGAGTGTCTCTCATACACACATAAACACACAAATTCATATATATATATATATATATATAAGTATTACAGAATGGATATTTTCTAAGGTAAGATATTGGTTTGGTGGCAGGGAAAGCATTAGGGTTAGAATGAATTTGAAATTTGAATGCCCACCTGCCACCCGACCATATTTCTTGTGATGCCTTTATTGCTTGCCCAGTTTCGTAGCTGTTAATATATTCTAGGAATACATATACATCATCCAAGTTATTGACATCTTCACCTTACAGTTGCATGCCAGCTCCTTTTTCTACATCTAGTTTGCAGTTCTTAATGAAATGCAGCCATGAAGAAATTAAATAGCAATGATCCTAGTATTGAAACTTGATGTACCCCACTTAGTACTTCATACTGCCCAGAGATTTTACCATAAGTACTCACTGGATAGAATCTCTTATATAATTATCATTTGCATATTTGTTTGTACCGGAGTCAATTAAGGATTTGAAAAGGCCTTCATGATGGAGTGAGTCAGAGGTCATGGACAAGTCTAGCTTTATCCCATTGGCTGGTAGCACATGATTGATGATATTGACAACATTCCCATAAAAGGAAATCAGACTTGAAAGCAAAGCAAATCAAATCCCCATGTTAATTTATATCATACAACACCACTGAAAATCATATCAGGACAGAAGGTTTATCACAATCCTTTTAATACATTTGCTAGTGAGCAATGGTCAGCTAATTCATATAGAATTTCTACATTAGATTGGTCCCTATTTTTTATGTTGATAATACTATAGTAGTTGATTTCAGAATGTAGGGATGTAGCATGGAGCTTTCCTCCAGTAATTTCTGAAAGAGTTTTCAGAACTAGGATAAGGTATCACTTGTCTTTTTTAAGGACAAACCGGGACTATTACCATTACTTTAACATTGTTTAATGATTTAAGCACCATGTTTCCAGGCATTAATGGAAACTTTTAATTAACAGATGAATATTCTAAGTGTTAACCTTTTTCATTCATGATTCTCTGTAATTACTTTTGATCTTTTTTTCCATATGGTAGCTTTTCTAAAGGTAACCATAACTTACCCAGATTAACTGAGGTTATATATTTAAAGCATATTTGCTACCTGATTTTTAAACAGTGGAATTTTGTTAAATGTCTATCCCTCCCAAATGGGCCAGTAGACCTTTTAGAAATGTGGTTGTGTTTCACAAGGACTTGTTTGTTGCTACAACATAAATGGTGTTATAATTGATGCAAGCAGTCTCAACTGGTAACACTTTGAGTAGAATACTCCACATTTAGTGTTCCAGACCTTTATTCATCACGTTATAACTCTTTCTAGAAATGTAACCCCAGCTCTTTATACCTATTCAAGTAAAGGTCACCATAGTCCATATTATGGTCAGAATTACCCAAAGAGCCAAATACTTGAAAAGAGATCAGCATTTTCAAATCATAGTATTTCAGAATCTGCTAGCAGAAGTGATCAAGCCACACCAGCTGTAGGTAAATATTGATATACCCACACACAGTCATGGATAACTGCTTAATTAAATAATTAATTTGAAGAGGGGTTTCCACATTTACAGTATATTATCTTGCCTTACATTCATTAACCTATGTTTGCGTGTGTGTGTTTCTTTCCTCTTAACATAGAACATCTAAATATGATATGTCATTTCGTAATACAGAGTAAAGATAAGAGTTCTTTTTAGCTGACTTGATGGCTAACCTTGCATGTTGCTAATTTACATGCACAGCATATTTTTTTGCTGAATGCATCTGCTGAAATCAAGATCTTGCCTTACGGTATTTTACCATGAGACACAACATACAATAAAACAAAGAACTTAGAAGAGTTTCAAGCCATTCTGTTATATATATAGTGTGATGAATTAGCCTGATAATTAAAGTTAGTTTTCTCTGATAGTATATGCATAAGCTGATTATTGCCAAGTAGCATCTACTTTTTCTTTACACATTCTAAGACATAAATGATACCTTCCCCAACCCCATTCCATATATTACAGTAATTTTGGGTCCCACATAAGGCCGAAAATAGAATCACGTTACGTGACTGATCTATGGATCTCTAAATCTATTTTTTTATCCATAGATCATGACTCTAGATCCTGCATCCCAGTTTGGATGGAGGGAGTTGAAGTGCTGGCCTGGAGAATGGCAGCATTCACTGGAGGAAACTCAGCTCAGCAAAGATCATATGTACTACATACTACAGCAAGCATTCCGGTCCCTTAGTGTTAAAAACTGAAACATCATAGTCATTTTCAGTGACAGAGTGGCTTTTCTGTAGTAGGTGCAGTGATTACTCTCAGTAAATAAACATTAAAGAAAAAAAACTCTATAAACAAAAATGTAGAGTGACATTCATAAAACTAGTGTCGTGTGAAGAAGTCCGACAGCAGAACCCTGTATGATTTAACAATACACAGTGTATACTAAATAGGATAACACTGCTGAACACTATAGCTATGATTTAACAGTACACAGTGTATACTAAATAGGATAACACTGCTGAACACTATAGCTATGATTTAACAATACACAGTGTATACTGACTAACTAGGATAACACTGCTGAACACTACAGCTATGATTTAACAGTACACAGTGTATAGTAAATAGGATAACACTGCTGAACACTATAGCTATGATTTAACAATACACAGTGTATACTGACTAACTAGGATAACACTGCTGAACACTACAGCTATGATTTAACAATGCACAGTGTATACTGACTAACTAGGATAACACTGCTGAACACTACAACTATGATTTAACAATACACAGTGTATACTAAATAGGAAAACACTGCTGAACACTACAGCTATGACTTAACAATACACAGTGTATACTGACTAACTAGGATAACACTGCTGAACACTACAGCTATAATTTAACAATACGCAGTGTACACTGACTAACTAGGATAACACTGCTGAACACTACAGCTATGATTTAACAATGCACAGTGTATACTAAATAGGATAACACTGCTGAACACTACAGCCATGATTTAACAATACACAGTGTATACTAACTAACTAGGATAACACTGCTGAACACTACAGCCATGATTTAACAGTACACAGTGTATACTAAATAGGATAACACTGCTCAACACTACAGCTATTATTTAACAATACGCAGTGTATACTGACTAACTAGGATAACACTGCTGAACACTACAGCTATGATTTAACAATGCACAGTGTATACTAAATAGGATAACACTGCTGAACACTACAGCCATGATTTAACAATACACAGTGTATACTAACTAACTAGGATAACACTGCTGAACATTACAGCTATGATTTAACAATACACAGTGTATACTAACTAACTAGGATAACACTGCTGAACACTACAGCCATGATTTAACAATACACAGTGTATACTAAATAGGATAACACTGCTGAACACTACAGCTATGATTTAACAATACACAGTACATACTGACTAACTAGGATAACACTGCTGAACACTACAGCTATGATTTAACAATACACAGTGTATACTGACTAACTAGGATAACACTGCTGAACACTACAGCTATGATTTAACAATACACAGTACATACTGACTAACTAGGATAACACTGCTGAACACTACAGCTATGATTTAACAATACACAGTGCATACTGACTAACTAGGATAACACTGCTGAACAGTACAGCTATGATTTAACAATACACAGTGTATACTGACTAACTAGGATAACACTGCTGAACACTACAGCTATGATTTAACAATACACAGTGTATACTGACTAACTAGGATAACACTGCTGAACACTACAGCTATGATTTAACAATACACAGTGCATACTGACTAACTAACACTGCTGAACACTACAGCTATGATTTAACAATACACAGTGTATACTAAATAGGATAACACTGCTGAACACTACAGCTATGATTTAACAATGCACAGTGTATACTGACTAACTAGGATAACACTGCTGAACACTACAGCTATGATTTAACAATACACAGTACACACTGACTAACTTAGGATAACACTGCTGAACACTACAGCTATGATTTAACAATACACAGTGTATACTGACTAGGATAACACCGCTGAACACTACAGCTATGATTTAACAATACACAGTGTATACTGACTAACTAGGATAACACTGCAGAACACTACAGCTATGATTTAACAATACACAGTGTATACTGACTAACTAGAATAACACTGCTGAACAGTACAGCTATGATTTAACAATACACAGTGTATACTGACTAACTAGGATAACACTGCTGAACAGTACAGCTATGATTTAACAATACACAGTGTATACTGACTAACTAGGATAACACTGCTGAACACTACAGCTATGATTTAACAATACACAGTGTATACTAAATAGGAAAACACTGCTGAACACTACAGCTATGATTTAACAATACACAGTGTATACTGACTAACTAGGATAACACTGCTGAACAGTACAGCTATGATTTAACAATACACAGTGTATACTGACTAACCAGGATAACACTGCTGAACACTACAGCTATGATTTAACAATGCACAGTGTATACTGACTTACTAGGATAACACTGCTGAACACTACAGCTATGATTTAACAATACACAGTACACACTGACTAACTTAGGATAACACTGCTGAACACTACAGCTATGATTTAACAATACACAGTGTATACTGACTAGGATAACACCGCTGAACACTACAGCTATGATTTAACAATACACAGTGTATACTGACTAACTAGGATAACACTGCTGAACACTACAGCTATGATTTAACAATACACAGTGTATACTGACTAACTAGAATAACACTGCTGAACAGTTCAGCTATGATTTAACAATACACAGTGTATACTGACTAACTAGGATAACACTGCTGAACAGTACAGCTATGATTTAACAATACACAGTGTATACTGACTAACTAGGATAACACTGCTGAACACTACAGCTATGATTTAACAATACACAGTGTATACTAAATAGGAAAACACTGCTGAACACTACAGCTATGATTTAACAATACACAGTGTATACTGACTAACTAGGATAACACTGCTGAACACTACAGCTATGATTTAACAATACACAGTGTATACTAAATAGGATAACACTGCTGAACACTACAGCTATGATTTAACAATACACAGTGCATACTGACTAACTAGGAAAACACTGCTGAACACTACAGCTATGATTTAACAATACACAGTGCATACTGACTAACTAGGATAACACTGCTGAACACTACAGCTATGATTTAACAATACACAGTGCATACTGACTAACTAGGATAACACTGCTGAACACTACAGCTATGATTTAACAATACACAGTGTATACTAAATAGGATAACACTGCTGAACACTACAGCTATGATTTAGCAATACACAGTGTATACTGACTAACTAGGATAACACTGCTGAACACTACAGCCATGATTTAACAATACACAGTGTATACTAACTAGGATAACACTGCTGAACACTACAGCTATGATTTAACAGTACACAGTGTATACTGACTAACTAGGATAACACTGCTGAACACTACAGCTATGATTTAACAATGCACAGTGTATACTGACTAACTAGGATAACACTGCTGAACACTACAGCTATAATTTAACAATACACAGTGCATACTGACTAACTAGGATAACACTGCTGAACACTACAGCTATGACTTAACAATGCACAGTGTATACTGACTAACTAGGATAACACTGCTGAACACTACAGCAATGACTTAACAATACACAGTGTATACTGACTAACTAGGATAACACTGCTGAACACTACAGCTATGATTTAACAATACACAGTGTATACTAACTAGGCTAACACTGCTGAGCACTACAGCTATGATTTAACAATGCACAGTGTATACTGACTAACTAGGATAACACTGCTGAACACTACAGCTATAATTTAACAATACACAGTGCATGCTGACTAACTAGGATAACACTGCTGAACACTACAGCTATGATTTAACAATACACAGTGTATACTGACTAACTAGGATAACACTGCTGAACACTACAGCTATGATTTAACAATGCACAGTGTATACTAAATAGGATAACACTGCTGAACACTACAGCTATGATTTAACAATACACAGTGTATACTAACTAACTAGGATAACACTGCTGAACACTACAGCTATGATTTAACAGTACACAGTGTATACTAAATAGGATAACACTGCTGAACACTACAGCTATGATTTAACAATGCACAGTGTATACTAACTAGGTTAACACTGCTGAACACTACAGCTATGATTTAACAGTACACAGTGTATACTAAATAGGATAACACTGCTGAACACTACAGCTATGATTTAACAGTACACAGTGTACACTGACTAACTAGGATAACACTGCTGAACACTACAGCTATGATTTAACAATACACAGTGTATACTGACTAGGATAATACTGCTGAACACTACAGCCATGATTTAACAATACACAGTGTATACTGACTAACTAGGATAACACTGCTGAACACTACAGCTATGATTTAACAATACACAGTGTATACTAACTAGGATAACACTGCTGAACACTACAGCTATGATTTAACAGTACACAGTGTATACTGACTAACTAGGATAACACTGCTGAACACTACAGCTATGATTTAACAATACACAGTGTATACTGACTAACTAGGATAACACTGCTGAACACTACAGCTATGATTTAACAATACACAGTGCATACTGACTAACTAGGATAACACTGCTGAACACTACAGCTATGATTTAACAATACACAGTGCACACTGACTAACTAGGATAACACTGCTGAACACTACAACTATGATTTAACAATACACAGTGCATACTGACTAACTAGGATAACACTGCTGAACACTAAAGCTATGGTTTAACAATACACAGTGTATACTGACTAACTAGGATAACACTGCTGAACACTACAGCTATGATTTAACAATACACAGTGTATACTGACTAGGATAACACTGCTGAACACTATAGCTATGATTTAACAATACACAGTGTACACTGACTAACTAGGATAACACTGCTGAACACTAAAGCTATGGTTTAACAATACACAGTGTATACTGACTAACTAGGATAACACTGCTGAACACTACAGCTATGATTTAACAATACACAGTGTATGCTGACTAACTAGGATAACACTGCTGAACACTACAGCTATGATTTAACAATACACAGTGCACACTGACTAACTAGGATAACACTGGTGAACAGTACAGCTATTATTTAACAATACACAGTGTATACTGACTAACTAGAATAACACTGCTGAACTATACAGCTATGATTTAACAATACACAATGTATGCTAACTAGGGTAACACTGCTGAACACTACAGCTATGATTTAACAATACACAATGTATGCTAACTAGGGTAACACTGCTGAACACTACAGCTATGATTTAACAATGCACAGTGTATACTGACTAACTAGGATAACACTGCTGAACACTACAGCTATGAGTGTATACTAACTAGGGTAACACTGCTGAACACTACAGCTATGATTTAACAATACACAGTGTATACTGACTAACTAGGAGAACACTGCTGAACACCACAGCTATGATTTAACAATACGCAGTGTACACTGACTAACTAGGATAACACTGGTGAACAGTACAGCTATGATTTAACAATACACAGTGTATACTGACTAACTAGGATAACACTGCTGAACATTACAGCTATTATTTAACAATACACAGTGTATACTGACTAACTAACACTGCTGAACACTACAGCTATGATTTAACAATACACAGTGTTTACTAAGATAACAGTGCTGAACAGTACAGCTATGATTTAACAATACACAGTGTATACTGACTAACTAGGATAACACTGCTGAACACTACAGCTATGATTTAACAATACACAGTGTATACTGACTAACTAGGATAACACTGCTGAACACTACAGCTATGATTTAACAATACACAGTGTATACTGACTAACTAGGATAACACTGCTGAACACTACAGCTATGATTTAACAATACACAGTGTATACTGACTAGGATAATACTGCTGAACACTACAGCCATGATTTAACAATACACAGTGTATACTGACTAACTAGGATAACACTGCTGAACACTACAGCTATGATTTAACAATACACAGTGTATACTAACTAGGATAACACTGCTGAACACTACAGCTATGATTTAACAATACACCGTGTATGCTGACTAACTAGGATAACACTGCTGAACACTACAGCCATGATTTAACAATACACAGTGTATACTGACTAACTAGGATAACACTGCTGAACACTACAGCCATGATTTAACAATACACAGTGCATACTGACTAACTAGGATAACACTGCTGAACACTACAGCTATGATTTAACAATACACAGTGTATACTAAATAGGATAACACTGCTGAACACTACAGCTATGATTTAACAATACACAGTGTATACTGACTAACTAGGATAACACTGCTGAACACTACAGCTATGATTTAACAATACACAGTGTATACTGACTAGGATAACACAGCTGAACACTACAGCTATGATTTAACAATACACAGTGTATGCTGACTAACTAGGATAACACTGCTGAACACTACAGCCATGATTTAACAATACACAGTGTATACTGACTAACTAGGATAACACTGCTGAACACTACAGCTATGATTTAACAATACACAGTGTATACTGACTAGGATAACACTGCTGAACACTACAGCTATGATTTAACAGTACACAGTGTATACTGACTAGGATAACACTGCTGAACACTACAGCTATGATTTAACAATACACAGTGTATACTGACTAACTAGGATAACACTGCTGAACACTACAGCTATGATTTAACAATACACAGTGTATACTGACTAACTAGGATAACACTGCTGAACACTACAGCTATGACTTAACAATACACAGTGTATACTTACTGACTAGGATAACACTGCTGAACACTACAGCTATGATTTAACAATACACAGTGTATACTGACTAACTAGGATAACACTGCTGAACACTACAGCTATGATTTAACAATACACAGTGCATACTGACTAACTAGGAAAACACTGCTGAACACTACAGCCATGATTTAACAATACACAGTGTATACTGACTAACTAGGATAACACTGCTGAACACTACAGCTATGATTTAACAATACACAGTGTATACTGACTAACTAGGATAACACTGCTGAACACTACAACTATGATTTAACAATACACAGTGTATACTGACTAACTAGGATAACACTGCTGAACATTACAACTATGATTTAACAATACACAGTACATACTGACTAACTAGGATAACACTGCTGAACACTACAGCTATGATTTAACAATACACAGTGTATACTGACTAACTAGGATAACACTGCTGAACACTACAGCTATGACTTAACAATACACAGTGTATACTTACTGACTAGGATAACACTGCTGAACACTACAGCTATGATTTAACAATACACAGTGTATACTAAATAGGATAACACTGCTGAACACTACAGCTATGATTTAACAATACACAGTGTATACTGACTAACTAGGATAACACTGCTGAACACTACAGCTATGATTTAACAATACACAGTGTATGCTGACTAACTAGGATAACACTGCTGAACACTACAGCTATGATTTAACAATACGCAGTGTATACTGACTAACTAGGATAACACTGCTGAACACTACAGCTATGATTTAACAATACACAGTACACACTGACTAACTAGGATAACACTGCTGAACACTACAGCTATGATTTAACAATGCACAGTGTATACTGACTAACTAGGATAACACTGCTGAACACTACAGCTATGATTTAACAATACACAGTGTATACTGACTAACTAGGATAACACTGCTGAACACTACAGCTATGATTTAACAATACACAGTGTATACTGACTAACTAGGATAACACTGCTGAACACTACAGCAGAGGTCAGATGGGGCAGCGATGCCGATGAGGTACTAAATGAGTAATGTGGGGGATGTGCTTCACAAGACTACATACAAATTGTTGAGTCTGAGCCATTCAGCAACATGACCATTTGGGGGTTTATATTGCTGCTTTATTTGCTTTTTGTTTCTTTTTATAGTAAAATGTCAAAAGACAATTATTATCCACAATCATTCAAACAAAAGTTATCCATTCAACTGTTATTTTAAGTAGTACCTAAACTAAATACTTTCCATTTCCAACAATCTTAGACAGCTGCAAATTGTCATCCCCGTTACACTTACCATATTTAGGCTATATCATACCAATCGCAAATGCTTAACATCAATCCTTCAACAGCTTATCTTGTAATATACAGTATTCAGTGTAATACTACTACTACTGAAACATTAACCATCCTCTTTAAACTAAACTGTCTTCACTTCTATACATCACTACACAGCTCTCATGTTACCCTGGGCCTTCTTTGAATTATTGAAATTTCACTTACCCAAAATTCAGTTCCATGATACAACTTCGCTGAAAACTTACTTAAATGAAAACTTGGATCACTCAGGTTTTACTCCAGAAAACTAACCACTTGTCCACAGCAAAAAAAAAAAAAAAACAAATGCAAGTAAATCAAATTCACCCAAGTAGGGGGCTTCACCCGTCACACCCCACCATGTGGGGGTGTCATTTCCACACATCCCAACTAAATATACCAATTCCAAGATCACACTATAGTGTAGAAAAGGGCAAAGTTCACCGAAGTGACCAAGTGATTAGTTTCCCAAAGTAAAACTGCGATAATCTGCCTGTTCATTAAAATACATTTTCGGCAAAGTCGTCTTGTGGATCTGAATTTCAGGTAAGTGAAATTTCAATTATATCAGATAGACCCATTACCCTATCATTCATATATAATCTTTTCACAAAATAGTAGACATAAACTTATCTAACTCTACATTACCAATCTTTACCATTCTATACAACGCTTCATGATCTCTCAAAAAAATTGCCACCACAGTGGCAGGCATTCATGATCACTCGAGCACAAAACAATTAAAAAAAATACTGACAGACTTATGGCAGCCCAGCAACAAAAACAGTTTTTATCATCTGCAGACATACCTGAATCGGTCAGGAAAACCTTAAACCTCATTCCACCCCTAAAGAACAGATACTCTCTCATCACAGCTTAAAATATGCAGTCATATTGCCTAGTCTCTGTAACAAAATTCCCAAGCTACACACCTGATTTCCTTCCGTACTCCTCATATCTTATTAATAACGGTAGCGTTACTAAAACCATATATCTGTGATGATGATTTTATTCCATCAGGTTACAACATGTTATGTAATAACCACATCAGTAAATACACAAATGAGGCTGCAGTCATCTTTTTACCTAACATGGAAATGTCAAATTACCCCTACTCAATATAAAAATATGACTAGGAAGAAATTATTTTAGCCCTTCTCAAGCTCCATGAACCCAAAACCCTGCATCCAAATATGAACAGTAAACCTGCAATACAGAACATTTTATGCTGACTAAACACTAGTATAAAGTATGAAACATTTCTCCTTGGAGATCTCAATGTAGCCTGACCACATTTCCTAAAATAACACAAATGGTAGCATAATTCTTTTTGGTTTAACTGAGCTAATCATAAAACCCAAATATGCCACAAGCTTTCAAATAAAGAAACAATCTTAAACTGTATCCTGCTACTAAAGCAGAAAACATTTTTGTAATCAGAAACTTTCACCTGACTGTCTCAGGGACCACCACACAAACTCTGTTATTAGACATGATCTAAAACTAACAAAAAAACTGAACTCAGTAAGAAATCTAAACTCTTTCAGAGAAGAAATATTTACAGACACACTGAAACCCTGTAATAGACAGATCCTCACATTGCCTTCCCAGATGAAGCCATATCCTACTTCATTTCTACCTTCTTAACTGTTTTAAATCAACAAGTCCTACTATGAAGAGAATGTATAAAAGAAAATGATCCCCCTAGATATAATGTGCAGTACAAACCAACTAATGAAAGTTCAAGATAAGCCCTGGACAAAATGGTAGAATGAAAAAAAAAAAAAAACACTTGCTAACTATGAGAGATACCGGACCCCAAGAAAAAAAAAACACTAAGAAAGAAATACTATCAGACAATAAATATACTACACTCAGCCTACAAACCACTGTAAAACAAAAATGACCAAAGAAGAAACAGATAAGAATTTAATCACTATAAAACACAATAACACCATTCAGTAAGCGCTTTCATTATAAGACTTCTTCAGACTGAATGAATCAAAAACAACATAGCATTTTATACACCAGCTTAATACAAGGTTCTCACATCTACTAAGTAATTAAACAGTTAATTAACTCATGCCTGCATTAATGTATTCATCTCTGTGTCTCAAACTAACAACCTCTTCAAACTTCTGCTCTACCATATCTTTTGGATAACCTCTCGTTAAAAACTTTGAAAAGATAGAATTTCCTTCTTTTAGGAACAATTCTTAATTTTAAGTTAGTTTGGTTTGGTTACTCTTATTAACTGTCCTTTAATAATATTGATTTAGTACTTTTGGGATGCATACTACCATAATCAAAATACGTATTATTTGCACTTCTTTTTTTGTATGCATTAGTTCTTAATTTATTCACATCTTTAAAAACTTCTACGTCTAAAAAATAAATACATTTAAGATCATAACAAACTTCAAATAACTGCAGGTAGAGTTAATATACTGAATAAATTATAAAAGAGTGTTTAACCCAACTGGTATAATCCTCTAGAACTGGCAGCATTTTGGTTGCCACTGAGAGACAACCAAGAGATTTGCTTAAAGAGAAACCTATTTTTTTTTTTTAATTTAACTAGAGTAGAGAATGAAGTTCTCAAAAAGCTTGGACAATCCTGACAGTCTAATTACTAAGGCTGACAAAGGAAGTGTTATGATAATAAGATGAAGCTGATGTTGCAGGATGACAAATACTACAAGAAAGTTAGTTGTTTGGACATTGAAAAAGCTTATGGACTTGTAGACTCCTTCATAGAAGGATGGTTATGTGATGGGAGAATTAACAGTAGTGATGTTACTTTCTTGGTTATTAAATGCCCTAAAATAAATTGAATCGTTGGCTTGTCTAAAATTCATAAAGTCTTGAATGAGCCACGTTTAGGCCCATAGTGGTGAGTGGAAGGAGTAAAATTGAAGCCAAAGCTATATACATTGATAAGCAACTGCAAAAGGTAGTGGAGCAAAGTTTTGTCCTTTATTAGGGGCACACATGATTTTATGTGAGTTTTAAAAGAAACTGATGTCCTGGATTCGAACTACGTACTAAAAAATTTAACATTAGAGGAGGCATAGATCACTTTAACACTAAATCCCTAAGTATCCTTGATTCCCATGCTCCAGCATGTACAATAAAAACTAGATTAAATACAGCACCATGGCTCACAAAAGATACCAAAGCTAAAATCAAAACTAGAAACAGAGCCTGGGCCAGCTGGAGAACAACCAAAGCCTCATTTAACCATCTAAAATATCGTCAACTCAGGAATGATGCAAAAAAAATCTATTTTACTGGATAAAAAAAAGCTTCTACCAAAATCTCCTACAAAAACACCACAACAACCCTCAAAAGTTCTGGGCAGGTTTAAATCAACTACTTTGTCCAGGTCACTCCACCATCCCAACCCCGGCTAACTACACCCATAGTTCCCCAGAGACCACAGCTAGCGCCTTTAATAACTTTTTCACTGAAACAATCCAATCCCTAGCAAATCAACTAACCCCCTCTTATTTAACCACATGCCTAATCTACCTAATAATCACCCGGAATTTAGCTTCCAACCAATATCCACTAGTTTTATCAAAACACTTCTAAAAAAACTAAAACCTACCACCCTCGCTGCTGATCTCCTCCCTGCAGAGTACCTACAAATAGCTGTAGATGCCATTGCATATCCCATATCTATCCTCATCAACAGTACCTTATCCAAAAATGCTATCCCCTCCCTCTGGAAAATATCTCATGTCATCCCACTGTATAAAGGTGGTAGCTCCTCAGACATATCCAACTATAGACCCATTGCCATTCTTTCCCCACTAGCCAAAATAATGGAGAAATGTGTACACAAGCAACTAATGCAATACCTTTCACAGAATAACTTACTATTTGACTCCCAGCATGGTTTCAGGCCATACCACAGCACCACATCAGCCCTCCTTTCCTTTACTACTGCCATAAACCAAAACAGGAATGACAACAGGCTAACCTCTGCTCTCTTTCTTGACCTATCAAAAGCCTTTGACATGGTCAACCATGAACTTCTCATTCTTTCACTAAAATCTATTTCCCTCAACAAGCCTGCTATCCAGTGGTTCCAGTCCTACCTGACTGGTAGACAGCAGGCGGTACTATGGCAGGGCAAACTCTCCAGCCAGTTACCTCTCACACTTGGTGTCCCTTAAGGGTCCATACTAGGTCCACTACTCTTCTCTATTTTTATCAACAACCTCCACACTGCTATCCCTAAAGCCACCTGCATCCAATACGCAGATGATTCCACTCTCATCTGCTCAGCCATCTCCCTATCCGACTTGCAAATCTTAACCCAAAATACATTTAACACTATCAAGAACTGGCTCACCAACCAATGCCTACTTCTGAACCCCAGTAAAACTAAACTTCTACTCTTCTCTCCCACTAATAGATCCACCATACTTTCATTCTCTGTTACTTCTAACAATGGTACCACTATTTCCCCAGATAATCACACCAAACTGTTAGGGTTATCATAGACAATAATCTCAAATTTGACCTATAGGTCAACAAAACCATACAGACCATCAGTAAGAAGCTTGGATCACTGTATAGAAACAAGACATTTTTAACCCCACTGGCTAGGACTGCAATTGCCCGATCACACCTACTCTCTACTCTTTTATATGCCTTGCCTGTACTCTCAAACCTCAACAAATCCGAACTAGGTAAGCTGTCCCATAGCTACAATCATATTGCCAGATTCGCCACTGGCTCCACCTATAGAACCCACCACTGCCAGAACTTTAAACAACTAGAGTGGCTAGAACTGCCCAGCTTAATTCAATCAACTCTTAATAGCACACAAAATTTTGTACCACCCTGAAGATACCCTCTCACTTAAAAATATTATTAAGCCATATAGCAACCTAAGATCCCTACAGTCAGCCGATAAACTACTGGTCCAAACCCACAAAGCTAATAACTCTGCTGGTGAATCCCTGTTTGCCAACTTCATTGGCAAAACCTGGAATTCATTGCCAAACTATATAACCCTACAATCCTCCAAAAGTCTCTTCAAAAAAAACCTCAAACAGTATCTCAAAGTGAATTGGCTATGCCCATGTACCAACCCTGATTAAGTTATAAACTAAAAGCATACTCTGCAATTATCATAACTTGTAACTATATCACCAAACTTTTCTTCCAATCTGATATCTCTTACTTTTAATTGTCTGATCATGAGAATTGTGAGTCCCTACTAGGGAACACTACTAACCCATTGTATATAATCACTTTGTTTTTATAATTGTTTACTAACTTCTGTGTAATCTATGTAAGTTTGTCTATGTGGAGCTTTTCTTCCTGGGCCTCCACTGAAAATGGGCATGTATCCAGTCGGACTATCCCGGTAAACAAATGTAAAATAAATAAATAAAATAAAATATCTAGTGACTATGGGCATTCAGTCATTGTATACAGTGATGCTGAATTAAATAGGAATGGATTGTATAAGAATGGAACTGATATGGTCTAAACCTTTTTCTAACACTATGGTTATTATGGAAAATGCTTGATGTAATTTTAACTTATTTTTTGAATGCAATTCTTCTTTCTTCCAACAGTTGAACTGGGTAGCCATGGGAGCAGTCATGGCTCCGATTATGCTGTTTTTATGATTGCTTGGGAGAAGGAATTAATTATGAATAGTGATTTGCATACTCATATTGTTTACTATTGGCATTTTATCAATAATGTGTTTATGATTTAGAGGGGTAATTTAAACAGTATGTTATTATTTATTCAGTATATTAACTGTACTTGCAGTTATTTGAAGTTTACATCTTGTTACCATTTTAAAAGTATTTATTTTTTAGATGTAGAAGCTTTTAAAGATGTGAATAAGTTGAGAACTAAAGTATACAAAAAAGGAAGTGCAAAACAATATGTGTTTAGATTATGGTAGTATGCATCCCAAAAGTAATAAAAACAATATTATTAAAGGGCAGTTAATAAGAGTAACTAAATTAACTGAAATTGAAGAATTGTTCCTAAATGAAGGAAATGCTTTGTGTTCAAAGTTTTTAGCTAGAGGTTATCCAGAAGAGATGGTAGACCAGAAGTTTGAAGAGGGTGTTAGTTTGAAACAGAAAGAGCTGAGCATTGAAAGGATAGTTAAAAGGGATTTAGGTAATTATAGAATGGGGATGTTGGTGCAATATTCTTTGGATGGGAAATATATTAAAAAATATTGTGAAGAAGAATTGGAAGACCTTAAGTAGTTTTCCTGATATTAAGAACAATAGTAGGTGAAGTGCCCATCTTTGTGAATAAAAGGGGTAAGAATTTAAACAGTATTTTTCAATCAAATTTAAGTTATAAAACGATGAATAATGTTAAAAAAGGAGTATATAAGTGGTATAGTTGTAGGTATTACCAGTACTTGAAAGTGGATGCAGGGGATGTTATGATTAATAATAAGAAAATATCTGGTAGAGGGTATTACTTATGCAAATCTAAATTTATAGCTGTATTCAGCTATTTGCTCAGCCTGTTATATATTATTATTATATAGGCAGGATGACTAAAGAATTGAATTGCAGGATATATGAGCATTTATATGCTATTGAGACAGTAGATATCCATAATGCATATGGCAAATATTATTCTAGCTATAAATGTTAGGGTTCCCTTAGGTTTTTAGTTTTAGCTCATGTATTTGATTTTTTTTAACTAGACTAGATGCAAAAGAAGAATTAGACTGGAAAGAGTATTGCTGAAAACTGAGATTAGATGCCAGCAACCCTCCAGCGTTAAATGACAAAAAAATTAAGATTTATTTAAAAAGGAGAAGGTTTAGGCATTAATGCAGGCAAGAATTAATTAACTGTTAAAAGATTCAAACATCAATTAAATAATTAATCAGCTATGATGTTTTTTTTTTTTTTTATTCATTTAATCTGAAGAAGACTTATGATAGACAAAAGCACTTACTTATAATGATTACATTTTTATTTATTTGTTTTTTGGGTTGTTTTTGTTTTACAGATTGTGTTTTTATATGACCTGCAAGTTAGGTTTTTTTTTTTTTTTTTTTTTTTTTTCCCGTAATATTTTTTTTAAAACAATACAACTAAATAACAGTGGTCTGCCATTAACTCTGTCCTTCAGCCTGATTAAAAAACTCAGCCAAGCCCACTACCTACTGAAACCAACACAAGCATAGCTTGTAAACTCAATGGACACTATATAAAAACTGCCAACATTTAAGTAAAAATAATCCTTCATTACTTAGTGATTCTGATGTATCATTCTATAACATCAGTCCTTTTTATTTTAAAACCAGTACCATCAAAACATACCAACAAAAACCAAAGCCAAGTACCCTTGCAGTAGATAATCTAATCTCACAATACATCAAGATAAGATCCAAAGCTTTATGCTGCTCCTTTTCCATCCTGGTCAGTAGATTGATCCAGGACTACTATATTCTGACCCTGTGGAATATGTCCTACATTATCCTTCTACTCAAAGGAAACAAGTACATCAACCTCTCCAATTACAGGCCTGTTGTTATGTTCTCCCTCCTCTCCAAGTTCCTAGAAAGATGTATCGATATTCAAGTGGTGCATGATCTTAGACAAGCGATGGCTATCCTTCAACATGTCTTCTGTCCTCATCACAGCACAGAAATTACCATCATAGTCTTCCTTGACTCCATTAATCATAAAAGAAATTTAGGAAATTCAGTGTCAACAGTATTGTTAGATCTGTCAAAAGACTTTGATATGGTATCTGAAATTGCTTTTCCATAGATTCCAGCTCCTAGTTCTATCAGCTTACACTGTTGCCTTATCCTTGAGTTACCTTGGTAACAGAATACATTGTGTTAAATGGTGGGTCTCCTTCTCTACACTCTTACCAGTCACAATTGGAGCTCTGCATGGACATGTCTTTAGTCCTCTTATTATTAAACATTCATTAATAACCTGCACCAAATCGTGACACAATTATTCAATATGGTGGAGATTCTGCATAGGTCTGCCCAGCCCCTTCACCATCTGAACTTCAAAAATAACTCCTGATTCCTTCTCTTCCTTTGAATCCTGGTTTGAAAAGTCGCAATTGCTGCTTAAATCTAAGAAAACCAATAAATTGCATTTAATCCCTCCAGCTATACCACTAAATCTCAATGTCCCAGTTGCTACTTAAACTTAAGAAAAGCAAATAATTCTATTTAACCCTCAGACTATACCACTAAATTTCAACGATTTGTCATTATTTTATCCAACAGTATGATAATTGAACAATACCTACTTACCAAGCTGCCTGTAATCTTGTTGAGAAAAAAATAAATAAAATTTGAGATGCACATTGAATATGCCATGTGTAAAACTTGTCACAGACTAGGTAGTCTGTGCCAGATAAAAACATTAACTACACAAAGTAGACTAGTTACAGTATCCACCCTACTCTGCATGTGTTCTGTATTTCCCACCCTTGCAAATAATTCTTCTGACACCAAAATAATAAAATATGCTACCAACTTCCCTGCAAGAACCTAACATGCACCCCCCTCAAAATGCTTAATTGGTCTACGTTACTAAGTCACATTACCCTAACATGACACCAAATAGCACACTGACAGCATTCCTTCTATTCTTAACGTTCTTTATGGGGTAAATTGACAGGAAATTACAATCTAAAGAACAGCGCTTAGCTCCCAAAAAATCCAACAGCTCTCTTGTGGGATTCACTGTATTCTGTCTACATCATCAAACTGTGGGATAAACTCCCACCCCCAATCAGACAATTACAAAACTTCCCACTTTCACATCTCTGTTCAGAATTCATCAACAGAATTTGTGGCTGTTCATCTGAAACAAAACCTGACTAAATTGACAGCTAACAGTACATATGTAAATCACACACAATACAATATTTTTTTTATTTTCCAACATGGATTGTATCTTTGGAGAACAGTTACATAGATTATCTTAGCTACCCTTTAATATCATTCTAGCACTTCATTGTGACACCAACAATAAACTGCACTTATTCACAGGGGGACACCCACCAGCATGGAAATGTGTGTATTTCCACTGTCTTAGCCTTTTCAGTCTGAAATGATGTGTGATTTTAGTCACACTGTTGCATTCTTATTGTATACCAGTCTCACAGCAAAATTAAATAACTTCTCTTAGCATTCTTATTGTATACCACTCTCACAGCAAAGTTAAATAACTTCTCTTAGCATTCTTATTGTATACCGGTCTCACAGCAAAATTAAATAACTTCTCTTAACATTCTTATTGTATACCAGTCTCACAGCAAAGTTAAATAACTTCTCTTAGCATTCTTATTGTATACCACTCTCACAGCAAAGTTAAATAACTTATCTTAGCATTCTTATTGTATACCACTCTAACAGCAAAGGTAAATAACTTCTCCTAGCATTCTTATTGCATACCACTCTCACAGCAAAGTTAAATAACTTCTCTTAGCATTCTTATTGTATACCACTCTCAGAGCAAAGGTAAATAACTTCTCCTAGCATTCTTATTGCATACCACTCTCACAGCAAAGTTAAATAACTTCTCTTAGCATTCTTATTGTATACCACTCTCACAGCAAAGTTAAATAACTTCTCTTAGCATTCTTATTGTATACCACTCTAACAGCAAAGTTAAATAACTTCTCTTAGCATTCTTATTGTATACCAGTCTCACAGCAAAGTTAAATAACTTCTCTTAGCATTCTTATTGTATACCAGTCTCACAGCAAATTAGCATTCTTATTGTATACCACTCTCACAGCAAAGTTAAATAACTTCTCTTAGCATTCTTATTGTATACCATTCTCACAGCAAAGTTAAATAACTTCTCTTAGCATTTTTATTGTATACCACTCTCACAGCAAAGTTAAATAACTTCTCTTAGCATTCGTATTGTATACCACTCTCACAGTAAAGTTAAATAACTTCTCTTTGCATTCTTATTGTATACCACTCTCACAGCAAAGTTAAATTACTTCTCTTAGCATTCTTATTGTATACCACTCTCACAGCAAAGTTAAATAACTTCTCTTAGCATTCTTATTGTATACCAGTCTCACGGCAAAGTTAAATAACTTCTCTCAGCATTCCTATTGTATACCACTCTCACAGCAAAGTTAAATAACTTCTCTTAGCATTCCTATTGTATACCACTCTCACAGCAAAGTTAAATAACTTCTCTTACCATGATTAGTGGTCACCTCTGTACAAATTGCATTTGCACTCTGCTTTGCTGTAATACGTATCAGGATGAAATTCACCTTTGTCATGCTATGTATTAAATGCACTGTAAATATCTTACTTTACGACTTATTTTATTTATTTATTTTATTTTACATTTGTTGACTGGGCTAGTCTAACTGGATATATGCCCATTTTCAGTAGAAGCCCAGGGAGATAAGCTCCGAGAACACAAATGTAATAACACAATGCAGGTACAATACAGAACTTAACAATGATGGTAGTTCATTGTATAACTATCTAACAAATTATCACATATGTGTTAAAGTAAGTATCCACAGAAGATGTCAGTACAAACAGTAACATTATCTAGAAGATAAAGTTGTCTCTGTTATCAAGGAAAGTTGAACTTGTTACTGAGAAGTAGAGGGTAAGCAGAACCTAGTAAGAAGAACAAGTTAGTCAGCTTAGACTTAGCTCTATATCATGAAGAAATTCCTTTTTCTAATTGTATTTTGAAATTGATTTTTCTCTTTTCATTTTATAGCATTTATGAGTCTCAAATTTATTTTATCTGATTTTTCTGTTAGCCATCTCAATGGAACTATTGTAAATATGCTGCTTTATGGATTTAATTTTTCTCTTTGCATTTTAATGTAACTATGTAGTTATGTTATTTTATATGGTATTCTGGCAAATTTCTCTATGGGCTGCCAGTGAAAAGAGATGGAATTACCCAGTCAGACTTTACCAGTAAATAAATAAAATTGTCACAGGCATGTACCATGACATGCTGACTCATGCCAATGGCTCCACGACAAGGTGCAAAAGTGAGCACTAGATAGAAGGGAGTAACTATGCAACATCATAAACACACTATAATGTACAAAGTGAAAAGCCATGCTGCATAATACACTATACACACTTCACAGCACATAGATACACACACAAGCTTGCTATCCATAGCATGCATCACACTTTCTTTAGCCCTCCATTGGTATAGACAGATGGAGATTGGCACTTATGTCACCCATGACTCTGTTCCACTCCAAAATCAAATGCAAACACTAAGTCAGGCTGAAGTATGTTCCCTGAGGTAGAAACATTCTTGTGCAGTGAACAGAATGTATAGCTTGCATACCAGCATCAGGCTAATGACGACACTGTCAGGATCAGCTTTCTGAAGCTTTAGAAGTCCAGTCATAGTTCTCTGTGTCACCATTTCAGAATCAGGGACCCAACTGAAAATAAACAAGAACAAAGGTTTCACAAATAAGAATACTTTTCGAAGAATTAGAATCTAAGAATTTCACATCAGGCATTATTTAATATAAGTAATCCTTATTGCATATTTGCAAATAGTCAAATTTTATGAATAACGTATCCAAATGTTATGAAGTAATCATAGACATCCTTGAAACTGAGAATATTTTGAGAGGAAAGACAAAGAGGTATGGTTGACCTATGACATGGCTTTCCAGGCAAATGGCAGTGAGCTATGGGTTACTGAGTTGACCAACACTAGCAGCAGCTCTTTTTTGATTGTAACATTTCATGCTTTATCTACAGAAGGGGCAGAGGTGCAGGTATAGAAATCAAAATCAGTGGGATTCAGGCCAAATGAAAGATTTAAGAACACAGAAGTGGGAACAGCAAGAGGGAAATTGGGGTCACCACTTATAATAAAAACTACTAGTCACACTTTTAACATTTCTAATTTTAGTAAACATGAAATTACAAAGGACCATTTTTTCTGTGTTTTCTATGGAGTTAAAATTTATGCCCACTATGAAATTTAATTTGGTTGATTCTCTTACTGAAACTAAATTGTTTCTTAGGAAATTAAATGTGGCTATATTATTTAATTACAAGAAAAATGAAGAATTGAGTACCAATGTTTCAGTTCTGAAGAAAAGAAGTGCATACCACCTCCCACTACACCGCACCTTATCTGTGTTAGAAGATGCTATAACAGATGATTTATATGGTTTACAAGCTAAATATAATAAGAAAAGGAAGTATTCTTATAATCTAACTAGAGACAAATGGAATTTATTTCAGAAAATTGGATGGATAATTCCATTCGTATTATGAAGCCTGAAAAAGGTGGGAGGATAGTCATATTCGATTCTTTAGAATATTACAAAATTATGTTTGATATTTTAGGAGACATTGATAATTGTGTTCCAGTTTCATTAAATGAAATTATTATAAACTATAAAAGAATTAATTCATATTTGGAAGAATATATAATGGATCAAAGAATATCTGTTGATGTGTATAATTTTTAGCTATGAAGAAACCAATGGTAGCTATGATTTTTGGAATTGCCAAGATACACAAAATTATTGAGAGACTTTGATTATTTCTGGGAATGGGTCTAAAACATATCCATTAGGAGTAGTTATAGATAGGTGGTTAAAACCAATCTACTGAAAAGTGGAACACTTAGTGGTGGACTTGAGAGATTTCCTTGGATGTTTAAAAGAAGAGTTATGGTCTAATTTTTCTTACTGTTGATGTTATAGACTTATTTACCTATATACCGAAAGACATAGGCTTAGAGATTTTTTATAGCAGTATAATAAAATATTCTAATTTAGACTTTGATAAGTCATATTTAATTAATGGCTTTAGTTTTAGAGAATAATTTTATTTTTTATGAAGTGCAATATTTTAAGCAAATTAGAGTAGTAGCTATGGGGGGCCGCTTGTGTCCCCATATTTGCTAATTTGGTGATGCTTGAATGGGAATCAAGGACTACATTTGATTTATTTTTTTGAATATATTAAGTTATATTATAGATTTTTAGATGATATGCCAGAGCACTTTTATGGGCTAGGCTTGTAAAGGCTCCAGGGCCATTAGCCTAGTACACATCTGCCGTATTTCCCCGAAAATAAGACCGGGTCTTATACTCTTTCCCAAGCCGAAATACGCATTGGGGCTTATTATCAGGGGATGCCTTATTTACCCCCACCATACAACAATCTACATTTATTCATTTATATAAATCGACATTTATTCATGTACACAAATTGACATTTATTTGGTACTTTTCTGCTATTGGACAACAGTTCTAAGTAACGTGTTAACAGTTGTGTGAGAAGTCTACATAAACAGTGCAACAAGCATTTCAACTTCAGAATATCTACACCTTGGCTTTCACAGTGCAATATTTCATGCTTACAGAAAGTGCAGAAAAATCTCAATATATGTGTACTGGAGGAGGGGAATAAAACTGAAAGCAGAAGCAATCTATTCTGTTGCCCTGATAATGGAAAAGTTATTCAAATGCAGTCATGTCATCTTCTGGAACATTATCATAAGTCTTCATCCCCCGAATTCCGGCCTGAAATTTTTGCGACTCCATTTCTTGTAGAACCATTGGCCCTAATCTGCCATGCCTAACAATAGAGCTGTCGTTAAATGAGCACTGCTTGTCCAAGTAGCCTGCTTGTAGTGCATTGGCAACACAGCTGTCAGTGATTTTTAACACAAACTAAAACAAACAAAGCAATACACTTAAATACTCACAGAAAACGCTTCATTAGTTCAAAAAATTAGTTCAGGCAATGTTAGCTGACTGTGCGTCTACACACAGCACTGATAACGTAAGCTCTACATACTATATCATTTAAAGTCATAGTTCTCTAGTCTATAAACAATTGCATATAAACATTTTTTAAAATCTTTCCATATTAAATTCAATCTTGATATTCAGACCCTTCATAAGTTAAAACATGACTAACTTCTCAGAATATATTTCTATCCTCTTACAGCAAGAAATATCAATGTATCTACTCATAAAAATGTCCGTGAATTGGTATGAACAAGGATGGCCATTCAATTGCTAAAAGTAGTCCAACAAACATACATATAGTAGCTATATATATATATATATATATATATATAGATAGATAGATAGATAGATACTAAAATAGAATTAAATTTCTGGATACTATATAATAAAGAATATTCAGATGTGTCTAAATCCCAGCTTTGAATTATTATAATGTTTAAAGTTCCCTAATTCAAAAGCATGTAATGTACATGTAAGAAGCTCATAACCTGGTTGCCTAACTGCTCGAATTGAGGATTTACTGCCGTTGATACCTCAATTTGAGAAGGATTACAGAAGTTCCAGATCCTGAAACACACATGCATCTAAGAGATGAGGCATCTATTAATAATGTTACTGAATCTACAGTATCTAATCCATCAGAACAAAACAATGGAACTAGGCCTAAGGAAGGAGCAGTGCATTTACTTTTACAACATCCACTCCCTTTTTTATTACAAGGGAAGAATGCATGACAGTCGCGCTCAATAAGCGGAGAGAGGAAAAAGAGAAAAGTATAAAGACGGAAAATGTGGATTCGCTGGTATTAAATATATCTGAACATGAACTGAGAAGCAATGAAATGAACATTTTAAGGAGAGGGTTAAGTTTTATACCCTCCTTACGATCACCCTTGAGTAAATTCATGACAGACATAAGGTGTTTTGGAAGGAATCTGACACTAAGGAATATTTTTGGCAATACTGAGACACAAGAACATGAAAATAAAATCATACTCAAAAGACCCAGCACCTTTGTTCCATTAAGCCATCCCACTATAGATGTTTTCATGCGGCTTTGTGAAAAAGAGGTTGAACAATATAGATTTAAAGAAAAAGGACAACGTTTCTATAATAAGTTATCAAGACAGACTAGCATTGAATGAACCTCAAAGGAGGAGGGACATAGTGGTGAAAGCAGCAGACAAAGGAGAAGCTGTAATTGTGATGGATTCAGTAAGATATGATAAGATGAAGGAAATGCTAAGTGATATAGCAATTTATCAAAGAATATCAAAGAAGGATGTCAATAAAATAATAGTGAATGTGAATGATGGCATCTATGAAAAGTTAATGAATAGAACTATCATGAAAGAATTGTATGATTATTTTTACGCACAGCATCCAAAGATACCTAACATCAATGGATTACCCAAGGTCCACAAGAATTTGATAGATCTACCTTTAAGGCCAATTGTCAATGGAGAAGGATGGGTAACCGAACCCATTTCTATATATGTGGAAGAAGAATTGAAGAGATTACTACCACATGCAAGAACAGTTGTGAAAGATTCTGAAGGTTTTTTAAAATGTCTTTATGAAAGCACAACAATGAGGAAAACCTACAAAGGTATCATAATGGCAACTCTGGATGTGAATAGCCTGTTTACGTCAATACCAAACAATATGGAATAGAAGCAGTTAGACAATTTGGACTTAAATATAAGACCAATGATAATATAAACTTGATATGTAGTCTTCTAGATGAAATACTGTCTAACAATATCTTTGTGTATGAGAATGAATATTACTGGCAGAAATCTGGAGTGGCCATGGGAATCCCATGCGCTAACAGTTATGCCAACATAGTGTTGGCACAATGGGAAGAAGAATGGTGCTTGGATACCCTCAATAGTTGGCATAACAACATAGTTGTATATAAATGTTTTGTTGATGACATCTTTATTTTATGGGAAGGTGATGAACACTCTCTCAGAAGTTTTGAGTCTTTCCTGGGTAACACCACATCTTTTTTAAGATTTGAATTTAATTTTTCTGATACTACCATCAATTTCCTTCATATCCAGCTGACATTGGATCATGTATATGAGATAGATACGTCTATGCACAGGAAGACAACATGGCATAACCACATGCTCCATAGGACCAGTATGCACCCAAAGCATATTTTTAAAAATATAGTGGAGAATCAAGTGAAACATATATCAAAACTGTACACAAAAGATGAAGCTTTTGAAAAAAAAAGGAAAGGCTTATTGATAACTTTATGGAAAGAGGATATAATAAAGATGAACTCATAAAAAGCATAAATAGAACATCAGACTTAAGAAATGGCAAAGGAAGACCATATTTTCCCATTGGTTGAGTAAGGAAGATGAGAAGAACAAGAAGGAAAACAAGACGAGATTTTGTCTTACATATAGCAGTGACAATGCATTCATACTAGAGACCATAAAAAAGAACTGGTCTGTTTTGATTTCAGATGAGAACCTCAGGAGCACTGTAGGGGAGACACCCAGTTTTTCCTTTAAGAATAGGAAAAATCTGAAAAGGCTCTTATGCCATTGGAATCATCAAAACTTGGACACAGAACATTCACCCACGAATAAAGTAGCTACCTATAAATGTGGATTTTGTAAAACATGTCAACATATTAAAACAGATAATTTATTTATACATCCAACATCTAAGAAGGAATACAGGTTCAAAAGGTTTGCGAATTGCAGGAGCAAAAATGTGATTTATATTGCTCAGTGTCAATGCTGCCCAGCCTTCTGTGTGGGGAAAACAAATAGAATGTTCAAGGAGCGTATCCTGAGACACTGTCGGGACATTAGAAATCAAGTAAATACGGTATATGGTTATATTAAAGTTAATGGAGACCATACTTATTTATGGTCGTAAGCAGGCTAGTAGAAACAGTACAAGGAAGGGATCTGGCCAATTATACTGAAACTGAGGAAACAAAATGGATTATGAACCTTAGAGCAGACCAGAAACCTGGATTAAATGAAATTGTCCCACTCAAACCCATCTTGAAAAGAAGGGCTCTAAAGAAATAACTCGCATACATTAATCCTGTGTTATTTCACTTTAAAAACTCCAAGCTTTTAGCTAACACTAAGTAAATAGAACATGCACTCTGAATGAGAGGTGTGTCCATACACCAAAACTTAATGAATGAGCTGCAGGAAGCTCTTTTTAACTGAAAGGAAGCTGCCTTTTTCTTTCTGATTTGATAAAGGTTCAACAACCGAAAGCGCTTATCCAGACAGCAGCAGCAGCAGGATTACATTTTATTTTGTTAATAAAGGAACTGATTTTAACAATTTCAACCATTTTACTTCAGCTTGGGTGGCAGCAGCAGCTTTGCTTTCTACTACTATTGAATTTGAGTTTCTTGTTTTAGATAATCACTAAAACAAAAGTGCTTTTTTAGAAAGGGCAACTGCTTATCGAAAAAAGTGTTATACCTAGCTAAGTGCCATGATTGCCCTGCTTTTTATGTGGGCAAAACTGATAGGGCCCTTAGAAACAGAATCTGTGAGCATTTGTGTCATATAAGTAAACAGAACAATAAAAGTGCCCTTTTTAAACATCTTAGTAATAGTCCTAATTATTCCTAATTCAAGTTTGCCATTTTGGATTAGTTTGGTTATGACCCTATGTTTTAATGATATAGGGCTGGATCCCTTTAAATATTGGAAAATGACTTAATTGTTTAATTGTTATTATTAGATTATACACACACACACACACACACACACACACATATATATATATATATATATATATATATATATATATATATGCACACACACAGTTCCCCTTCAAAACCTGTAGTTCTCATAACCTCTAAACTCAAAACACTGAGACCATAACATCGAAAACCCACACCATCAAAGTTCATAATACTGAAAATGTATAACATCGAGTAGGTTATCAGGTAATTGGTAAATATTGGTCTTGTTAAGTGATGGATTTGTTGCTTTCATGGAACTTAAGTTAGTGTCCTGAGAAGTGCCAGTAGGAGTGAGTAGGGGAAAAAGTGTTTTTCTTTTCCCAATCTGTGCATGTTTTTAGGCCATACAGGTAAGTGATTTAGACGTGTGTACATTCTGTATGGTGATCGCGATACAATGGGGTTAGGAAATTAACTTTTTTCCACTGTAGTGCAATCTCAGGGTATATTTAATTTACAGGGGGGAACCACATGGGGGGTACAGGGGGGCTTACCCCCCTGTAGAAACGTAGTAAAAAGTGTGTTTGTTAGTTTGGTAGTGTTATAGGTGGAGGGGATGTTATTTACATGTGCATTATAGTTTTCAATGTTGTGATGCAAAGTTTCAGTATTCTGAGTTTGAGTTTTCAGTGTTTTTGGTTTTCGATGTTATGGTCTCAGTGCTTTGAGTTTAGATGTTATGAGAATTAGATGTTTTGAAGAGGAACCTATATGTGTTTTTTAGATTCTGAAGAAGTCCATTTGTTTTTTGGACGAAAGCACTTAATCTATTTATTTATTTAATGTTTCTAAAAGTGTATTGATTTTACGTTTTGAGTTGTCTGTCTGGTCAGTTGTTGCCATACTTTGTGAAGTAGCAGTATTACCTGCTGTGTGTTTTTCTTGCTTTCAACTTGTAGTAGCAGACTGAGTGCTAGTAACATACAGAGCACACAGTATGAGTTGTACACCATTGGTACAGCATTAACTTGTGTAATTAAAGTTAAAAATGCAACTCATTCTGCAATTAATAATGCAGTGTTTGCCGCATGTTATATAAACTCACATACATACGCACACACTTGCTCTAGTGCTGCTCACATTGGGTACTCACATCAGTGACTCAAACCTTTCTGTTAAAACCCCATTGGTGAGTTATATCTTACCAGACCTCCCTGTGTATGAATGCTGGGCACTGACTAATGGCAAGGAGTGATTATATGGTGTCTCATTAGGGCAAGAACGTAAAAGCCTTGAATAGTTCAGTGCATTTTAAGTGTTTTATTCATTTAGTTTTACATCTGGATGCCTTGTTTATGGTTTTGTACATTTATCATTTCAGCAGTATTACCTTATTTGATTCCCACAAATATAGTGTAAACACAAATAAAAGCATTAGTAAGCATTCATGTGTAACCAAATGTACACTGTGCAATAGAGCACTATGGACCTCATGAAAGTTGTTTCCACAATCTACACTTTTAAGAAAAATAAAAAGTGAAGTAACCCTACAAACATTTGTTGAATGTTGAACATTTTCATTCCACCCAATGTCAAAGGACTACCTCAGAACCAATTGGTTAAAAGTGTCGATTGTGGAAACAACCTGTGTGTGTGGCCCATGGTGCTCTATAGTGCACTGTGTGTTTGGTTACTAGTAAGATCCTGCACAACCACTTTTTTTTTCCTTACCAAGCATTCATGTTACAAATGCTTATTGCAAGACTTTTTAAGAAATGACTTTAATATTCATTTTATAGAAATAGTGCTTTGCCATTAAACTATGTCTAGTACTATATGAAATGATTTGCTGTATATTTACTAATTAATGAATATTACCTTCTAGTTTCCCCAAGCATATTAGGAGAAGAGCAGAATGTTTCAGCCTTGGTCAACACTTCCTTGACCCTGGAGTGTCAGAGCCACGCAATCCCACCTCCCACCCTTCAGTGGTTGAAAGATGGACACCCACTCGTTTTAAGGAAAGGTGTCGGTATCACACAAGATGGTAGCCTTCTTCAGGTAAGAGCCATTCAGAAGAAATCTAAGACTGTCATCCATTTCTTTATCACATTAATTCATGCCACAACATGTCTTTTTTTTTCCTTTTTTTTTCTTTTATCAAAACACTGTTCGTCTAGGACTGAGTGTATATTTTCTAAACAATAAAGAGCACAGCTTGGAACACTGGAACATTGCCCATTTTTATCAATAAAAATAATTTTCTTGTTGGAGGAAACAGAATGTTACTTTTGCATTTTATTGTTATACCTTTTTTTTAACTTTCCTCCATTATGGTTATAGCCCACCAGCCTACATGTCTTCTTTTGCAGCAAAGCATTACCTCAAGCAGAAAAATAGCTGCAAAGCTGTCATCTATTTGACAATGTGATGGCTAAACTCCTTTCTGTCTTTTAACAAATAATGAGGATGCACAGTGCCATTTTGATCTTATCACATGACACTCACCCATGCTTGTTCCTTTATCCTTTCCTGTAAAGGCTGCATACTTAGATTACCTTGGCAGGAATACATCAGAAGGCTAATTACCTGTAATAATTTTATGTAAGAGAATCCAGCAGGCAGGAGAAAACAAAATATACAGGACCTTGAAGACGAGCAGCATACAGATGCTGTGAGAAAGGAATGAGACAAAAAGGTCCTTTGGGTCATTAGCAGCATATGAAACTAATATACCTGTTAACCATTCCTAATTGTCAGAGGCAGCACTGATTTGAGCTCAAAAGTTTGCTTTGTCCTCCTTAAAATTGGGTAGCTGTTTGCAAAAGCAGCTGATAGATGAGACTCAATTAATAATATTACTAAAGCTACAGACTTGTTTCTGTTTCAGAAACTGCATACTGATTCAAGTGTTCTTATTCTGTCACGCCTTCACATCGGCATGATTACTGTTTGAAGGGTATCCGTGATTCGGGGCTTTATTCCTTGATTCTTTTTGCATTTTACTTTCATTACAGGTAAGTATCTAAACACTGCAATATTTACCTTATCGACTAACATTTTCTTTTGGATTCATGGAGCATATTATCATCGGAAATATATTTGTGCATTTATTGAATTAATTAGTCATTTGTTAAGTAGGAAGGGCAAGCTGACCCACATTAAATATTTTAGCCAAAGTGTGTGCAGACTAAAGTACCATCAAAAGTTACTGTACAGAATATGCAGTACACTTTAAAACTCAAGAATAATAGATTAAATAAACTATCCCTACATTTCATATAAATAAGCATTATACTTGCTTCTGTGACACATTGGACCCCAATGGATGAAGTTATTTTATTTTCTTCAAAAAAAAAATGTATTACATCATGAAGTATCTTTGCATATGAAAATACTGAGTCTGTTTAATATTTTTGATAAAGTGATATATTCTTAGAGTTTACAAGTCATTGTCGGTTTCTGGCTAGTAATTAGCTTGCCATTACCCATTCTCAGAGATCTCCCTTCCTGTCCAGAAGATGCAGGCAAACATTTTATATGCAGGCTTTGCCTGTTAGCAAGCAACACTAGTATTTAATATTGTCGCTTTGATATCAGTGCACAAAAAATTTGTTTTAAAAAAACATGGACTAACCTGCTGCCCAGTAATGTTAATGACCTTGTATGGAGCCATCAAACAAGGGTCAGTGCCTCAGTTCCTAAGTAGGGGATGCAGCATCTCCTCCTGTTTCTGCAGCTACTGTGCCAAGCCAAGGAAATGATGCAGCAAACATACAGCCATAGAAAGGGGGGATGAGGCTTCTGCCCAGGGCAGCAATGACAGAAAAACGTGTATCACTGTTTTTATTATAACTTAGTGACATTTCTGCCCCAGGCATCTTGATTTAAGATTAGTGATGTTATATATGTGTGTGGGTCACTCATGTAGAGGTCTGTTCATGGACCTGTAGCTTCAGTAGACTTCTGTCACTGTAAGCGCATTGAGTATCACATTTGAAGTTTTATAAGACTGTGGCATACTGTTGTGACAGCTGATAGGAATAACTAAACTACAGTTAGAAGGGAAGTGGGTGGATAAAAATCCCTTAAAGCTCACAGCTCTGCACTTACCCAAAGTGTTCTCTGCATGGATATCTTAATAATGCTTTCTTTTCATATAATTTAATGTGTTTTGTTTCTTCTGGATTTTCGGGGAAAATAAAATGGTATTTGCATGTCTTATAAAGAAAAAATGGCTACTTCCTCAAGGGGATCCTTACGACGCTGTTGATGCTGGAGAATTCATGTGATATCAGTACTGAATTTAAATATACTAGCTTCCAGTTCCAGTCAAAGCTAAACTTTTCATTTTCTATTTCTTCACAGTCTAAAGTATACTTGTCAAGGACACGTGATATAATTTTTCCGGCAGTAAATAAATACATTAAATAGAAATGAAATGGTAGTGCATTCTAGCTTGAAAGAAAACATGTTGAAATGACCAGTATCTTTTGTACACAGTTGTTCATTGATATTTTAGAGTAACACACTGATATAAAATGCTAAATGCTCTGAGTTGAAATGCCAGTCAAAACCCAGCATTTCCTTTCCTATTTTGTCATGATTTCAATATGTATGTATGGCAAGGGCCTTGTCTTGAATCAATGTTTGAGTGTGTCTATGTGTGTTTGCCTGTAATCTTGTTTTTTTTTTTTTTGTAGGTATGGTTCATTTCTTGTTATCACTGCTTCAGCATGCAAAAATTCCTGATTTCAGATAGTTGTTTATTTTGTATGGTATCATTTTTTTATGTTTGATTTTACGTATGGTTTATTTTGAATATGCAGATTGAAAGAGCGCAAGTTAAGGATGCTGGACGATATACTTGTGAAGCAAGAAACAATGCTGGACAGACAGAGAAACACTTTAATTTAAATATCTGGGGTAAGTATGATGTCTGTTGTACAGATGTTTGTGTTTTGAAGTTATTTGTTTATCCACAGGTGAGGTACATTTCAAGTGTCAGCAGTATTACCTTTCATGTTCTCAAGTGTCTTATAAACCTGGTAGCAATTGGTTTTAAATTTTAGCTAATCTGTCTCTTAGTTTATTAATTTGATTGTACTAAATGTAGCATCATTTTGTTTAGAACATAATATTGTGAAAATGGTGTGTGTGTGTGTGTGTGTGTGTGTGTGTGTGTGTGTGTGTGTGTGTGTGTGTGTGTGTGTGTGCATATATATATATATATATATATATATATATATATATATATATATATATATAGTTCCAAAACTGATATGCTACTAGAATGATCCAAATAATAAAATGATCATTTCAGAGGCAACAGTCAGATGTTAGGCATGTTCCAAATAAAATGCACTTTGGATTATTTATGAAGTAAAATACCTTTTGTATTATTTATTTCTGCATTTATAGATGTCTGGATTTATTACTAATTTTTATAACATTTTTAATAGGTAGATTTTGCTTCATCCTCCATATACCCAGAAATAAATGGTGTAATACAGTTTCAGCCACCCTTAGGACAAATTAAAGATATGATATGAAGATATGACACTGATGATTGTCCAAATAATATAATAATGACAGTAACTGAAACAAGCTTGCAACAAATAATTGTTCTTTAAAAATTGCATGTGCTTGAATATCCATGCTGCCTAGACACAATTGAGATATACACACCCTCACACTGGTCATAGTCTGAACTGCAACAAAAAAGTAACTATTGCAAAACTGTCACAAAGCAAGTGAAAGCATGATGCAGTAAAAGTCTCCCATAAAAGACATGCTCTAGTAAAAGTCCCAAACAAGGATGTAACCGCAGATATAATTTCCCCGTCTCTGTAGAGAAAAACGTAGCTTAACATTTTGCTCAGATATTCATTAAGCAGCATGTGTCTTCCTTCAAGTACTTTTAAAAACCCAGGAATGGAAGCCACCTTCTAGTCTGTTACCTGCTTTTTTGTAGCTGACCCAAGGATAATTCAAATTTTCAGTTTAAACTGGTTCTTTTTATTTGACTGATTTCCATGTAAAAGCTTTTTTTTTTTCTTATGATATGATTCACATAGTTAATTGCCTTAACCAAAGAATATGTGACTCAAAAAATTTGAATAATGATGTTTTTTGTTTCCCGTCTGGCCAGTAGAACACAACAGGCTCAACCTGTGAGATTCCTCTCCTGAGTTAACAGTGTTGTCTTTCACTTTGTTATACCAATAGTGTGAGATGTCTGCCAGATGATAAATTCACTTCTTGAGTTTCCACATTTATCCATTGCATCTTACCCAATCTTCCAAAACCACTGACGTAATGTCCATGAAATAAGCTTCCTACTGTTTAGACAGACTACAATTAAAAGGCGATGATGCATATGTTGGTGAATTTAAGAGATTCCTTATTACAATCCAGCTTCAGTAAATTTACTGTAACATAGAAGCAGTTTAAGGTAAGACATTTTCTGTTCAGAATACAATGGCAGAAAGCTGAGTTTATACATACAGGAAAGTTATTTGAAATTAAACTTAATTTAACAGAACTACAGACTTTAGGGTCTATATTAGAACATTTGAAATTTCACAATTTCGAATGTTCTAATATTAACCCCTGTTTAGCGAATGCTGAAAATAGCGAAACTGCAGAAAACCAAATTTTTTTCCTAGGGAAAGAATTTGGTTGTCCGTTTCTGTTGTTTCACTATTTTCAGCTCTGTGGTGGAAAGTTACGGGTCGGGTCCAGGTAAGTGTGCGATTGTGCGTGGGTTAGGTGAGTTAGGGTTAGGGCATGGGTTAGGTATGTGTGCGATTGTGTGGACATGAGGGTTAGGACAGGTTAGGTGAGTTAGGGTTAGGGCGCGGGTGAGGTGAGTGTGTGATAGTGACAGACCTTAGGGTTTGGGTTAAGGTAATTGGATAGTTAGTGGTGTTTGTACAGTTTAGTGTAGGGTTAGCTGTATGATTTTAGGTGTATGTGTGTGGATTGCTATTTGTTTGGTCTGCTTGTGTTGTGTGTATGTGTTCCAGAACAGCAAATTTTTTCCCTAGGAAAAAATTTGCTATTCTGCATGTTCGATGATGTCAGTGTTCACTGAATAGGGATCGATATTAGAACATTCGAAATTGTGAAATTTCGATGTTCTAATATAGACCCAGACTTTAAGTACGTGAAATCAAATATGTACTAATCTCACATGATAATATTGAGGAAAATGCCTTCCAATTATAATTCATATCCCTAGCTGACAGTAGAAATATGCAACCATCATTCAGAGACTGCTGATACTCATTACATCTCAGCATAATTTCATACGCTGTACCATACCTCTCAACTGTGCAGATTTGCAAAGAGTGTCCAGATTTTTGCCTCATATTTTTGATCTGTTTCTTACAAAATTGTGGTTTTCTGGCAAGTCGTTTGCAAATTATTGAGGCTTCAAATCAGAAAATAATGACAAACATTTGAGTTTCAGACTTAATACCCTTCAGAAAAAATTCATGCTAATGCAAAACTTGTTATTCTATCAATTTTCTAAGTTTGCAAGAACAATATTTAAAAAGTGTCCCTATTTTTGTGCCTTTGTCCCCCCATTATTGATGGCTTTGTCCAGATTTCTTGCTCTAAGAGGCTGAGGTTTGCTCTGTACTGTCTCACATAACTTCATCTGTGCAGTAACTTTTCTTTACACAAACAATGCTGTACTCATTACAGAATTTGTAACAAGACAAGGACATACTGTGTAGTGTTCCATAATACAAGTGTACAAGATTGGCTCCATATGGAACTCCACTCACGTTCCCTGCATCAAAACCTACTGCTTGTTCACTACACAGCATCTCTACAAAAATCCAGCTTTTATCTGTGTGCCATTGACCCATGAAAACCTCGTAAATCAACAAATGGGGCATAATGCACATGAGCAATAATAAAACTTACCCATGCACCTGCGATTAAAATAAAAATTGTCATGCCTTTCTTGCTTCTCACTTAACCATCTTCTGCTCCTCTCACTTACTTTTTTCTCCTCTTTTTTTTTTTTTTTGTTTACACATACAAAGATGTATGAGTTAACCTTCAGGCCCCATGCCTGGTCACCATAGCAGCCCACCTTAATGCCCAGGAAATCTGTGAGCCCAATCAAACATGAGAAAGAAATGGAAAACGACAAGCCCAGAGATCATTCCTCTGTGGAACACACACCCCAGTCACCTCATTCACCAGGAATAGCCAAAGAATATGCTAACCTCTGTTAATCCCACCAATGACTGTGCCAGAGAAACACCGGGCTTCAAAATCCAATGAAAAGAAACACAATGCTAAGGAGGGAGCAGCCGCATGTTACAACATAACACCAAAAGCCACAGAGTGATAAATAGGTGTGTGTGTGTGTATGTGTGTGTGTGTGTGTGTGTGTGTGTGTGTGTGTGTGTGTGTGTGTGTGTATATATATATATATATATATATGTATATATAATATCTCTCCATATATATATATATATATATATATATATACACATGCACACACACACACGTGTAGAGAGAGAAGTGCAGATAAGTTAGCTAGGTAGCTGATTAGAATGATAGGGAGCTAAATCTAGCTAGCATGCATCAGGTTGACATGAAATGGCTGCTACCAACATCATCAGCAAAGGCAGACCATCCTTGTACACTATTGCTTAAAACTGCACTCCTTCCCATTGCGAAAATATGTAAAACCACTGCAACAATGATAGACAATTTAAACTAATTTCCTAACAAACTTAAACAATATGCACCACCATGACCCTCTTCAAACCACAGTTCATCTCAACCCATCAAACAAGCCGACAGCAAACCAACAAACCCAAGACAAGGCCAAGCATCTCCATAGTAGCCTAATTTCATGCCATGACCTGAGGATACCCACTGAAAATCGCCCTAATGACCAGTGCCATGTCATCTTATTCTGTCTGGCTGTTAATGATAAGGCAATACACTGATTTATTCTGTTACTTATTCAGGTACATAATAATAAACCATACCATTCACACAGCAGGAAAATATATATATACTGCCATAACTCACACACTTACTCAGACAACTCCTTCACTCATAAGTACCCAGAGGCATAACTCTGCCACAATACCTACTACTGGTCATCTTGGATGTACACCTGCAAGCCCATGCCAAAATCTGATACCTTAACTAACAAAATACTATATAAAACCAACTAACTCCTCCCCAGCCCTTACTTCACTTCCTACCTACCTCACAACTTCCTCTAATCACGTAACCCATAACTTCCCACCCAAAACTATTTTCCTACCACATTGCTTGATTGCATACAAACCAGTAAAATTCCTACCCCATTCCCCACAGCAGTGTCTCTGGGCAAGTTAGTCTGCACCCAAACTACATTTTTAAGGTAGTTCTACAATTAAATGTGTTTATAAAATGGATTTGTGAGAGTTTTTTAAGCCATTTGATTACAGCTGATATGATGACAGCTTCAGCATGAGAAACATACTGTAAAGATGAAAAAAGACGATCTTTCTGCTTTTTGAGGAGGATAGAACCCCCCCCCCCCCATATCCCCTATGTATGGAGTACTTCTCTCTCTAAATGCACCCATGGATTTAATCACCTCTGGGTTTAGTTACTATGTGTCTGTTAAGTTGCTGGAAAGTCCGCTTCCTACAGAGACATGCTCAACCATTTCCAGTGATCCAGCACATGTAAACACACACCAGATCACTTGAAGCCAATTTTTATTGTGTAACACAGCAGTACCATTACAACTAGTTTTGTTAATCACCTTTGTCAAGGAGACTTGCAGTTTACTTGTGGTGACATCTCATATCTCTGTCTAACTGATTTTCTCAGAGAGCCATGCAGTGGGCAAATGGAGACTAAGAGAAGCAAACCCATGCCTACAGGAAAAAGCTTGCTAGTAGTTCATATTCTTAATATAGTACCTTAAATATGTCAGGAGATCTGGTTTCCAGAGTAATGTGACCTCAAGTTGTGTAGGCATTTTATTCTTCTCTCTTTCAAAATTGTTGTCATGTTTGCTAGAGACAGGATGTAATGAAGCTTCAGATCTTAAACCATACTTGTTTTACTGTAAACCGAATGTTATCCTTTTTGTTCAAAGACAGTAAGTATGTACTCCATTCAGTCCCATTCTACTTACCTCCCTGTTGTTTTTTTGCTTGACTTGCACATATATATAGGATGTATAGGCATGCATAAATGCTACATGATCTTCTAGTCTTGAGAGAAAATGATTAACAAACTAATTCAAAGATTTATTCATCTTGCTTTCTACAGTTGCACCATTTTCCTCCTCTTCAACCAACATCATTACTTTGACAGTAACCGAAGGTCATATAGCCAACCTGGCCTGTGAGTTTGATGGAATCCCTTCCCCTTCTCTTACCTGGAAAAAAGATGGTATGACTTTTGTTTTTTGAAGAGATTACTGAAGTTAAGCTTCAGAAATAAATTCTTGCCTCAACAGCCAGTCACACATCATGATTTTATATTCTTAGTTTTCCTCTTCAAGATCTTCTAGAAATAAAGTGTTCAGTAAAAAAGTCATCAGTAATGCATGACAGGAAGTGAGTTGCAGATTTATAAGTCATGTAGAGACTTCTAGAAGACAGTTGGTAAAGCAGAAATCATACAATCAGGGCTTATGGTTATATAGCACAATGCTTATCATGCCACTGGATCATCACGCATGCATATCAGGTAATAAAAGTGATGCATACAGTGAGACTAGCCAGATAATGAGTAATATACCATGTGATCATATCACCTGTGTCCTCACAATGTTTACAGATGTCATACAGTAATACTGAAATGGTTATTAAATCAGTATTATTTGATGAATTACCTAATTTGGAAAAAGATAATTGTATGTGATTTCCATGATTCCTCTGTAATGCAACAAAGTAAAGTTGAAATTGTGACAGGGTTTGGAAACTTTGGTTAGAGTCCATTGGCCTTGGGGTACTCACATTTGGAAAGAATCTTGACCGCATATTTGATTAGCTTAAATGTTTGTCTTTGCAACAAGAAGTTAGTACAAATTCTTAGTTATCTAGTACAGAAAGATGAAGCTGAGGAAAGAGATTAGTAATAAAACAAGAAAGTATTAGAGAAGGGAAATGTGCTGTCCATAAGTCAGTATATTCATTACCATCAATATGAATTTATAACCGTTTGATTTCTTCTGTTAAGATTCTGCTTGAACAACTCAGGATTAGTGAAGATAGGCATCAGTTTGTTCCAGACATGTGATTAAACACATTTATGCATAACTCCATATGACAAAAACAGCAGCAGTGGGTTCAGGTACAAAAGCCGACTCACAGTTTATCCAGGAATTTATTAGTGTGTTTTTTATCATGACATGGGTTCTGTGGTTGAATTGTACTGTGATTGTTGAATATTTATGAATTTTATGAATATTCATTACATGGTTTTATTTTATTGGTTCAATGTTAATTGGGGGTTGGATCTGTTTAAATTGAGCTCAGTAACAGTTTTCTAATTTCCTTGAAAAAGTCTCTGATTCACCAGAGACAAAAGTGCTTGAAATACTGTTTATACCTTTTGGATTTTTATGTGACTATACCTTTTGTGTGTTTTGTTGAATAAATTCTTGGATAAACTGTGAGTCGGCATTTGTACCTGAATCCACTGCTGCTGTTTTTGTCATTTAGAGTTTGTGTGGCGTACTACGTTTTTTACATTTATACATAAACTAACTGCAAGTGACTCACACTCTAGTTTGGATACCAAATAGAGGAATCCAGTATAAAATCTTAAATTAAACACTAATAATAAGCATGAAAATCTAAACAGAGAGATATGAAGCAAGAATCATAGAAAATCAATAAACATTCAACATGTTAAGCTACATCACAAGGGTAACAAGTTATCTAATGAAAACATCCAAGCACACAATGCACACGTGTGTATTTGTCTGTGCTTTGTTTACATTATGATAAACTGTAAATCTAGCAAAGTTTTCTCAAGCTTGTCAAGGAAATTTTGCATATTGTTGATTGGATTAGTAAAGCTAGGACAACGGCCTCATTTCTGGGAATACACAAGAATGGTATTCATGCTGACTATGGGAAATTTGGCAAGGGCACCAGGGAATTTCCCCTACTCATTAGCGTATGGGGATGTTATTGTGAGTGACACTTCTGGTCTGAGCATGTAGGTAGCTGGGAGAAGCAGACAGAAAGAGTAGAAAACATCAAGAGTGAAGATGAAGTAGATTCATTGATTATGGAAGCAAGAAAGGAGATATAGAGAAGAGAGATGGTATCAGAAAGACAAATATGTGGAGCATGAAGAAAAAGGATTGGAATGCCAGGAGGAGTTGAAGGTAGTCAAGCCTTCACAACAACTGCATGATACATTATATGGGGAAAAAGCTGTACCTATATTGGACTTGGAAGACATCTTTCAGCAAAATATCTTTAGGGAAGAGGATTCAACACAAGCCTGTGTTGTTACAACCCTCCAGATGGAAGGGTTTTGGGATATTTACTTAAAAAAAATGGTAGACCAGAGCGAACCAGAGAGCAAGATGGCAGCTTCGTGGAGTGAAATAATGGAAAAGATACAGGAAGAGGAAGTAGTGGAATATGCAGTAAAGAATAGGTTGTATGCACAGATGGTAAAAGAAGGAGAGAAACTAGTGGAGGAAGTGAAGGAGATGGTGAGGAAGAAATTCATTATAAGGTTAAGTAGCAAAGAAGAAAAAGGGCTTGAAAGGTATGAGGTCTGAGACACAGTGATTGCACCATTGGGTATTTCCATAAAAGAGGTAAGAGCTTTTATTCACATTAATAAAGAGATGTATTGTGACATTTTGTTTGAAACTGGACAGTTTATGGAAAGATTTTTAGAATGGTATGAATTAAAAAAAGAATGCAATCCTTGGAACTCGTATGTGGTAAAAGCATTTCATAAAGAAACTAAAAAGAGAATTTTTCTGCAATTTCAAACAGAGGTTGAGATAGAAGTGTTAGAAGACTATTTAAAGACTTTATGTAAAGAAGGTATGGACCCATCAAAAGTATATAATGATAGAGATTTATAGACTGGGGCTTGGGAATGTGGGGTAATTTTGAAAATGGGAAATGAAAATGATATACATATTCCAAGCATGATAAATGTAGATGACAGCAGAGGTTTTGTTAAATGTAGAGGACAACCAAAAACATGCTTTTTTTGCTGAAAGAATGACCATTTGATTAGTAATTGTGATAAAAGAAAATGTTTTCTCTGTTGTAGCCAGGGCATGAAGCTAACAATGTGATTTATGTAAAAATGTGGATGAGCTGGGCATGCATGGGTGGACTGTGAAGCAAATGTAGAAGTTATTGAACAGAAACAGATGCAGGAATCTGTATGTGGTATAGACAGTATTGTAGAAAAGGAGCATATGAAGAACAGATTACCAAACAAGAAAATAATAAAGAAAAAAAACAGTGACCAAAGAAAAATGAAGGTGAGGAGGTGGTGCAAGATACATCTGAAGAGGAATATGTAAACTGGCAGGTAGTGAGAGGGAAACAAGGATTTTATAGGGAAAAGGATGAAATTATGAAAGAAAATAAAAAAGGCAAAATATAAACGTGGAGGAAGACTATAATCTTACTTAAAAAGGAGGCGGAAAAGTTTAGCAATAAATGCTTATATTATAAATAATAAAAAAAGAATATGCATATTAGAATGGCATGCTTTACGTCATATGCATATCATTATTTTAGAAGACAGGGTATTGACAGAAGAAGAAAGGCTACAAACAGAAAAAACTATAGGGTGGAAATATTATTTGGAATATGGGAAAAGATACATGTTCAGGAATAAGTGTGTTACGTCAGGAAATAAGAAATATGTTAGATATGATCATAGTAGAATTAGAAATGATAACAGTGATAGATTTAAGGTAGAAAATGATGTCTACATAATTATTGCTATATATGCATGTTGCAAGGAAGGAAACGAAGATAATGTTTTTTAAAAAAATTCTACATTATATAGGAGAAAATTTGGACTTTAATTGTGATTTAAGAAAATGGAGGAAGGAAGAAAGTGATAAAAAGTATATGAGAAAATGAAAAGTGGAAAGTTATAATATATATATGGGATAACAATGGACTTCGAAATGATATAAAAATGGAAACTGATTATTTTTTAATATCTGACAGTTTAAAAATTGTACAAGAAGGAATAATGATAACAGGTTTCTTGGATCATTTAGCAATATGGATAGAAGTACAGAAGAAGGAAGGATATATAAAAATAGGTAAAGGTATTATGAGGGTAAATTAAAAATATTTAGATGAAGGTAGAAAAGGGATTAATAAATTGAGGAAAGATCATATAGATGTGAGAGCTTTTTTATGAAAATTGGATTAGTTGGCAGATAAGTTGTAAAGAAAAGTATAGAAACTGTTTTTTGTAATTTCAAGCTGTAGGAGAAGTATAGAGTTACTAAAATATAGACAAATGAGTCAGGAGATCTTCAGAAAAGTGATGAGAAATAAGGCAGTTTTTTATGAGAAGGAGAATAAAATATATGAAATGAATCAGGAGAAATTAAAATAAATGTTATATAAACAAAGCTATTTCTTACAAGGAAAAAAGGAAGAAGGATTTCTGTACTTGAATAAAATAGTAAAGGTAAATAAGAGTATAACAAGGGAATTGAAGAATAATAGCGAGAGAGTAACTACACAAGATAAAATATTTGCAGTAATAAGGAAACAGAAAACATTTATGTTAAAAAAAGATAAAGGAAAGAAATGGGAAGTTAAAAAATTGAGTAAGGTGGATTGTAAGAGTTTGCAAAAATAAGTATAGATGAATTTAATGGAATTTTATAATTTAACACGGAGAAAGTTAAGGGAATGGACGTATGTGTAATAATATGGAAGAATGGCGAAAAGTGTATTTTGTGGAGGTATTAAATAGTTAGAAATAGGAGTGGTAGAAAAAGAAATGTGTACCAGGATTATGATATTTATATGGGAAATAAATGAGAAAAAAATGATATAAGAAATTGGAGACCAATAGCGTTGAATAACACAAATTATAAGGTATGTATGTGAATAATAGGTAAAAGATCAACAAATAAAGTAGATAAACTGCTTGAATATACAATTTTTGGTAAAACAGGAAAAAGGAAGCCAAGATCTATTATGGATAATGAAAGAAGTGATAGATGACATTATAAATAAAAAGATGGATACCAAACTTATGGAAGGAGATGTGAGTAAAGCATTTGACAGAGTACAATATGAATGTTTATGGGATATATTAAGGGATTATAACGTAAGTGAAAAGATATTAATAATTCTGTCAGTTTATGAGAAATAATGTGAGAGCAATATTAAATGGATGGTTAAGTGAAGAAATAACAGTGTGTAGAATAAGGCAAAGATGCCCTGCAAGTTTCATTTTATTTACTTTAGTTATGAATGTGATTGCCAAAATGAATACAGTGTTAAAAATTGCAGGTTATAAGATAACGGAAGAAATACAAATTTTGATAATTCTTACACATGCAGATGATATAGTCTTAGTTTCTAGGAATAAGGAGTGGAAGGAAGAAGGAGTTAGAGAGCTAAATAGTTATTTAAAGATGCTTGGTTTACATATAAATAAAGACAAAAGCAAAAAGGTTTGGGTTTATGGGAAATATAGAAGATATTCAGGTTTAATGATGAGCTTACAGATATATTGGGAATAGTATTTGGACCAAGTGAGTATAGAGAGAGAGAGACAGTGGGAGAAAATCATTCAGAAATTAAGAGATATCTTTATGTTTCAGAAGTCATATAAACTGTCATATAAAAAAGTATATTTAATAAATACAGTTCTTTTAGGCAAATTGATCTATTTGGCAAGTGTAAATATGACCCCATCTAGGCATGAAAAAGAGATCATGTCTGTTGTATTTTCCTTTATATGAGGATCAAGGCTAAATCCTGTTAAAGAAGGATCCTATACATTAAGGAAGAGGAAGGGGGATTAGGGTTAATTAATCTGATTGTTTATACAGATGTTCATCGTGCATACAGCTGCAGTCATAACAGATGGGTTATCCTGCCGTCAGGCGGGTCCTCGGTCGGCCGAATTCCAAAGTCTAGGTCAAGCGTCAATTGTCGTCGCTTCCTCCCTGACGTCAGTGCAGCAGGGGTATAAAAGAGGCAGCCAATGCCATTTTCTTCAGTCTTTCTTGCTGCGCGGTGCCCGAAGCAGAAGCAGTTCGCAAGTGCCGGTCGGCCAGCTCCTGAGATTTACAAAAGTATTTCAGCCGAAGTCTTCTTGAAAGTACCCCGTTGGGGAAACTTTTCTTGCCTCAGACCGATGTCAGACAAAGTTAATAATTGCATTTCATGTGGGAAGCAAATACCGCATAAGGATTTCCATTCTTACTGTATACCTTGCTTAGGCCCAGACCACGACGTCTCGGCCTGCCGTTTTTGTGCTAAATTCAACAAATGCACTATTAACCGTCGGGCGGAGTTCACCCTTCACTTTTTTGGCAAAAAATGTAATTATATTATGTCGTCGGATACTCCGACTCCAGTTTTGAGCAAAAAACGCAAAGATAAGGACCGGCATATGAGGTCCGCACCACCTACTGATACCACGCTAAGGCCGACTACCGGTTCTCCAGTACTCAGTGAGTACCGATGACAGTGCATTACCGGTGTCTTCAGTACCTCGCAGGCTCCTCGGCCCCCATTCCTACTACAGATACCGACGCCACTCCTGGCGGGGAAACTCAGAATTTAGACAGGCCTGCCATTTCTCAAGGGGTCTTCAGGCCTTCCTCCTTCTCTATTAAAGCCTTCACTAAATCTAAAACAGCCATGAAAACCAAAAAACAGGTTCCTCAGACACCCGCTCAAGGCACCATGCCTAAAAAACAGATGCTTAAAATGGCTGAGGATTTGATTACTCTTATCAGGGGTTCTCAACCCCCCTCTGACAAAAGGCCCAGATTAGAGGAAGACTACCATTCCTCGATCAGGCTTCTTTTACCTCACAACTATCTGAGGACCAGGATTGTGCCTATTCTCCATTCGAAGACTCTGATGCAGAGGAGTCTATTCCCTCGGTCTCCCCCCCCCCCGAGGACTTCTCTTTTGGGGAAACCCTGCATACATTGAGGGAACACTTTCACTGGGAAGGCCAAGATTACTCAGATTCCAAGAAAAGGCTCAGGGAATTTCTTCTGCTCCCCCAGCATAGGCCTCTGGCTATCCCTCCTGTTTTAGATATATTGGATGATGTGTACACAGAAGCCAGCCTTAATCCTGATTATTTGCCTCCAGCTCCTGTTAAACCAGACAGGTATTACCGGGTTCCTGATTCTCACCAGTTCCTATATAAAAGCCATACTGCTGACCCAGAAACTATTCCACAGGGTCCCAAGGGAATTAAGGCCTCTACTGCTAAAAACCCATTACCTTCAGAGAGAGATTCCAGAGCTTTAGAAAGGTGGGGGGAAAAAGGTGTACACCTCGGCCACTTTAACCATGAGGGCATTAAACTGTCAGTTCCATATGTTAAAGTATCAACAGTTTTTGATATCTCAGCTGAAAAGCAAAATGACACAACCAGAACAACCGGATTTAAAAGAGTTGCAGGATTTGTTGCATGGTGCAGAGCAAGTGGGTAAACATACCTTGCAGTGTGGTTTTGATGCTCATGTAGAGCTGCTGTTACGGGGTCTGTTATACGTAGGCATGCTTGGCTCAAAGAGCAAACCTTACCAGATCATTTCAAAGCTAAATTATTAGATGCACCTCTTCAAAAAGATGTATTGTTTGGTGTTAAAGCAGAGGAGGTGCTAAAGAAAATGGAGGAAAAAGAGAAATCAATGCAAACAGTGAAAGATTTCCTGCAGGTACAGCCTCCACATTTCAGCAGAAACTGGCCTTCAAAAAATTGGTCCTTTCCAGCCACGGACAGACCTCAAAGGGGCAGATACAGGCATCCAAGTGGTAGAGGGCAACCTCAAGGATCTTTCAGAGCCAGACAGTGGCAAGCACCAACCCCAAGAGGTGGAGAAGATAGATCACAGTTTTTTAGAAAACAGACACAACGACTTCCCCCTACACCTGCCAAGCAAAGCTTTAATGGCAGCACATTTGGGCGGAAAACTGACATTATTCTCAAAAAATTGGCATATTGTTACAAAAGACAAATGGATTCTGGACATTATAGACAGAGGCTACAGGTTCCACTTTCACACCTTTCCAAAAATGAGAGGCATGCCAAACCTGCCACAAAATCAAAGGGCAGAGGCACAAAAACAGATTTCAGCTCTCATGGACATGAAAGCAATTCAAGAGGTACCTGCAAAAGAACAAGGTCAAGGGTTTTATTCCAGACTATTCCTGGTACCAAGGAAAGACAAAGATTGGAGACCTATCTTAGACCTATCCATCCTAAACACATATCTACAGGTGCCAAAATTCAAGATGCTCACATTACAGCAGCTTCTTCCCATGCTGGGCAAGGAGTCTTGGCTGGTAACATTGGACCTCAAGGAGGCATACCTGCATGTTCCTATCAGACAAGATTGCAGAAGATAGCTCAGATTTCTTGCAGGTTCAACCCATTACCAATTCTCTGCATTGCCCTATGGCTTATCTACTGCGCCCAGAGTGTTTACGAAATGCCTGGCATCAGTAATCGCCTTCTGCAGACTACAAGGGATACAAATCTACCCATATCTGGACGACTGCCTGATCCAAGCAGACAGCAAGGACATACTACTGCAGCACCTGGCATTTGTAATAAAACTGTTGAACTTCCTGGGATACACAGTCAACAAAAAGAAATCAAAACTAATACCCTCTCAACAAATAATTTTCCTGGGTGCTAACTTGGATACAACCACCCAGATGGCCTACCTTACGCCAGACAAGCAAGGGCAACTGTCTCAATACTTCAGAAAAATGGCAACTTACACCAGGCTAACTGCAAGGAAAGTCCTGCAGGCTCTGGGATTCATGGCATCTTGCATCCTACTTATCCCATGTGCAAAGCTGCATATGAGGAAACTTCAATGGTACCTTAAAAACTTATGGTCTCAACACAACCACAGCTTGGAAGCAATTATACCTCATTCCATGCCTTCAAAAGGAATTTATGTGGTGGGCTCAAGCTTGCCAAAGAAACACAGGTCTTCCTTTCTGTGTACCTCAAGCAACTCAAATCATCACAACAGACACCTCAGACTACGCATGGGGAGCACACATGACAAATCAGTGCATTCAGGGAAAATGGGCACGAAAAGAGAAGCTCCTTCACATCAACCAAAGGAAATGCTAGCCGTGCAAAAGGCTATTATGACCTTCAAAGACCTACTGCATCCAGGCCAGCTATTGATAAGGACAGACAACACCACAGTGATGTGGTACATAAACAAACAGGGGGGAACTCATTCATACCCCCTGTGCAGGCAAGCCATGACCCTATGGAACACAGCACTGGAATTAAAAATTCAACTACATGCACAATTCCTGCCAGGGAAGGAAAACACACTGGCAGACAACCTAAGCAGAAATATGACAGATCCACACGAATGGAAGTTGCATCCTCAAATTTTCACAAAGATAACTCAGGCATAGGGACAACCAGACATAGATCTCTTTGCTACCCACAGAAATTGCCAGTTGAAAAAATTTTGTTCAAGGACCTATCATCCACAGGCCTGGAAAGTGGACGCACTTTCCTTCAATTGGGCAACATTGGCAGTCTATGCCTTCCCGCCTCTTCCTCTGCTGCACAAAGTTCTATTAAAAGCCAGGGCAGAGAGGCCGAAAATGATTCTCATTGCTCCAGACTGGCCAAGGTAACACTGGTATCCGCTCCTGAAGAGCCTGACACATTTCCCACCATGGATCCTACCTCTAGTCCCTCTTCTGTTGTCCCAGCACAACTACAAAACCCTTCACAGCCAGCTCAAAACCCTAAAGCTAGCTGCATGGAGAATTCCTTGATTTCCCAACAGTTTCTCCTCTCCAAGGAGGTGCAGGATGTCATCTTGGAGGCCAGAAGACCTTCTACTAGAAAGGCCTACTCCGCCAAATGGAAACGATTTTGTGCCTGGAATCAAAAGAAGGGACAGAATCCCTGGGTAATAAATATACCTCAAATTTTACAGTAACTAGCTGAGATGTTAAACAATGGACTTTCCTTCTCCTCCATCAAGATCCACGCTTCAGCCATTTCTGCACAATACAACACAGATCCTCCTTTATTCTCTCATCCTCTCTTAAGGCAGTTCCTCAGAGGGGCAAAGAATATAAAACCCCCAAGGAAACTACCAGTCCCTGCTTGGGACCTCAACTTCATATTGGAAAAGCTGACCCTTCCAGCCAGCTTCTTCATCAGAGTTACAGTACTTGTCATGGAAAACAGCCTTTCTTCTGGCTATCACCTCAGCTCGCAGGGTTTCAGAGCTACAGGCCCTCATGGCTGTGCAACCATTCATCATTTTCCATCAGGATAGAGTTTCCTTACAAACCAACCCTACCTTTATGCCAAAGGTAGTATCCAGTGTAGCTTTGAATCAGACTATCCACTTACCTACCTTTTATCCTAATCCACAAAACAAAGGAGAAAGACGACTACATTCCTTGGACATTCACAGACAACTTTGTTATTATTTGGACAGGACAAAGCCATTCAGGAAATCTGAGCAACTCTTTGTGTACTATGCTGCAGGTGCTCAAGGAAAGGCTATTTCCAAACAGAAAATTTCAAAATGGATAGCCCACTGCATACGCTTTTGTTACTCATTTCATGGAAAAACTGTGCCTGCATGCATCAGATCCCACTCCACCAGAGCCACAGCTACCTCTGCAGCCTTCCTCAGGGGGGTCCCTACCAAGGATATTTTGGAAGCAGCCACCTGGAGTTCAGTGCACACTTTCTCCAAGCACTATCACCTCCCACTATACTCTAAGTCTAGAGCGGGCTTTGCCACAGCAGTCCTGCAGGGCATCCTAGCCCCTCCTAGTTCCACTTAGTGCCTACCACCCTTACTTAGCTTTGGGATTCTACCCATCTGTTATGACTGCAGCTGTATGCACGATGAACATAGTACAAGTTTTGTACCTACCATAAATGTAGATGTTCGAGTGCTCATACAGCTGCAGTCCAGGTTTCCTCCTCCAACCCCTCTTAGGACAGGCCTTATGACAAACCCTTTTCATATAACCTTTTGGGGTACTCTTTTATGGTGTATTTGCTTGCAACTACTGTTTTTGATTTATCAACATTGCATTTTTGCATAACATTATGTTTGCCTTCCTTCTGGGGGCACCTGACATCTGGGGCAAGAAAAACTGAAGAAAATGGCGTCGGCTGCCTCTTTTATACCCCTGCTGCACTGACGTCAGGGAGGAAGCGACAACAACCAACGCCGGACCTAGACTTTGGAATTCGGCCGACCGAGGACCCACCTGACGGCAGGATAACCCATCTGTTATGACTGCAGCTGTATGAGCACTCGAACATCTACATTTATGGTAGGTACAAAACTGTACTTTTCTTTGAATCTTCATAGAGTATTGTTAGGATTAAAAAACGAGAATAGGAATTTATAAAAAAAAAATCACTGGAAGGCAGCAGAAACACCACAAGTAACAGGGATTTAATACTTTCATCCAAAGACTTCATCAGAATATGAAGTGCAGTAAAAAAATATATTTAAATACAGTAGTAAAAATTAGCACTTAAATGCTTAACCAATCAACTATCAGTTCCAATTCAGTCTACAGAAAACTTTTAATTAATGACAATTTTGTATGTAAACCAGCCAGTATTAACAAATATACTATTCTAAAAACACTTTATACAGATGCTTTTGTTAATACCAGGATATTTTTCTGCTTGCATCTTAACTTGCCAGAAAGTTTCTCTTTGAAGAATTTTGTTCTTGTAGTTACCACCCCTCAAATCTTAGGGAACTTAATTCTAGGATAGAAAAATACAACTTTTTAAAAGACTTGTATACAGTGGAATGCTTGAATAGTGCATTATTTGTGTCTCTTTTGGTACTTGCATATTATCGCAACCAGACTTCTGACCTTGTATAATTCCTAATGTTACTGCAGAACTCTGACTGCAATCCTCGGTGATTCATAGAAAATCCATTTAATGTACTACTTCCACCCTTCATTATTGTTAACATCACAATGGACGGCCGCAACCCCCAACCCATGTCAGGTCACCTTGCAGCATTGGGAAATTCCCTTTTCAATGATAACAGTTTACAGTGATACAAGCAAGCCATGGCAGAAGAATAACTGCCTAAATGCACCAGCACCCCTCACATTTATCCTGAGCTCCACAAAGTGTGAAGGCAAAAAAAAATGATGAGTACTAGCAATCATTACAGACCTCACAGTCACAGTGCAACAAGTCCAAATAGGATTATACGGCATCCAGCTACACATACAGGCTGCCTACACATTGTTACAAACAGAAAAGAAATGGCAAGGTTATGAAATGTGTGTCAGCTTACAAGAATACAGCATGTAGTCCAAAAATTAAAAACCAGTAAAAAGTTAAAATAGCACTTTCCTCAGCCAGTATAAAATGTTGTAATGGCATAGCAATAGCAGTGAATGTCCGCAGCATAAACACAACTGCAGAGTGACTCATTTAGAATCTGGTTGCGATAATACACAAGTACCTCTCTTTTCTTTACAGCATACAAGTGTTCCTTTATTCTAGCACTTAACTTCCTTGTTATCATACCTATATCAAAGGATTAACATCAGGAACGTGTAGCAATACACACTACACCTGTGCTTTTACAAAGTGTCCTCCTACTTTAATACTGCTATCAATATGGTGCAGCATAATGGAAGGGCCTTCCCAAATGTAAGGGCAATTAGTGCAAAACCCACATTCAAACATTCCTAGATTTTTATCAGTATGAATAAAACTAACACATGTATGATCTGTCTCTAGAAACTGCTTAATGGACCTAGTTTTTTAACATAAAAGCTTGGTTATTCACCTATTTTCTGACTTAGTTCAAAATTCCCTTGAGGAATATTGCAGTTCTGTAATATTTTCCTGATGCTGTCATCAGCTGTCATACGCGAACAGAAATGTTTGTGTAATTTATGCTCCCATACTTGTCTAAATCATTCTTGCTAGTCAGCCCTGCATGTAATATAGGAGGAAAGACCGTTTTGCTTTTAGATGTAATCTCATGCTATTCTTTGCAGTTCCCTGCTGTTATAGCCCCTATCTCTAAGTAACCTAACAATGTCTTTAAGACCTTTCAAAAAATCTACCTGACTAGTTGTAAGTCAAGACAATCTTATCATTTGCCCTCTGGGTATGTTCATTTTCATAAAGGGTGGATGTGCACTAGTCTTGTGCAAATAATTATTAGAAAAACACTTTTTCCTACAAATCTTACTGCTGAATGTTCTATTTGTATTATTTCAACAAATGGATACATCCAAAAAATGTATTTTAGTGCCTACTTTACCTAAGGTGAAAGCTAGAAAATCCTTTCTTAAATTAATATCTGTTATAAATTCCAGTACATCTTCTTCCAGAGTATCAGTTATAAAAAATACATCATCCACAAATCTTTTATATATTTTCACATGTTTGATAAAAAAAAGGGAAGCTTTGTAAATACTGGGTCTTCCACCATCCCATAATCACCTTGGCAACCTTGGCAAAGGATGGGGCAACAGCAACATTTATAGCTACACCCTGTTTTTGATGAAAAAAACATGTATTAAACATAAAAAATGTTTTCCAACATTAACTCCATTAGTTGACAAATCATACTCAGTTTTGGAACTATATTCACTGAACTTAGCTAAGAATAGCTGCAGGAATTCCAAGGCTTGTTCTATAGGTATGCAAGTATTTAAAGATTTAACATCTAAGGTGAACATAGTATTACAGCTTCCGACACTATCTTACTCCGACATTCTAAAAAATACCAAGAATCTTTTTAACTTTTGAAATTCTGAACTAATGGGTTAAGAAAACAATCTAAAAAATATAGCTATGTGCTTTGTAACACTGTCTTTTTCAGCAACAATAGGCCTAAAAGGTATATGAAATTTCCCACTGTGTAACTTGAGTATCCGAAATAAAACTGCAGTTTTTGGATGCTCTATATGTAGAAACTGAAAGACTTCACGAGATATCAACCCATTCATAAGTAATTCATATAAAACATCATAAATAAAACAATATCTAGTCCTAATTTATAGCACAGTGACATTTTCATATTCAGCTAGATTGTTTAACCATAGACTCAATAGCTTGAATGTATTCACTTTGATACATAATAACAAGCCCCCACCATTATCTGCAAGCATAGGTTTATACAGAGCAGACATTTCAGGATGACTTAAATTATAATACTGTTAGAAGTTTTTTTTTTTTGTTCATATTTCAAATGCCTTTTTCACATGCATCATAACATGGAGAAACAGTATTAGGCAACGCAGGGCTAAATTTGCTGGTAGTTTTAAAAAGAACACTAGCCTTAGTATGACGTTGGTCACACATATAAAATAAAACCAATTTTCTCCAAAATAATTTTAAATCAATCAAAGTTTGACTTGCATTAGCTCTCCTAGAAGACACAAAGGTCATACCTTTGTCCAGGAAACCAATTTGTACTTCATCAAAACTTTCAGTAGTAAAATTTATAAATATTGTTTCTCAGTTTGACAAAATGAGCTAAAATATCTTGAAAGAAACAGCCATTGTTCATTTCCTGTTCCAATCTTGTCCTCTCCATCTCCTTCTGTTGGCACACCCCCTCCACTTCTTAGAGTGGGTCTGATGGTCCAGGAAGTTTTCTTACTTTATCTAGTCAGTCAAACAGTTTGCAATTCTCTCTGACCTCCTCACTGATTCTGGAGCTAAAGAAGTATCACTATCATTAGCCCTAGTCAAAAGAGGAAATTCTGAAGTGTTTGAAATACAATTAGATGAAGTGGTTACTGAGTTTTAAAGTTGTTAGTACCAGGATAAGCAACTCCTTCTCTATAAGCATTAATATCTCTGACAAGCTTTTTCTTTCTTTCACTGATGGTAGCAGTGTCTCTGTGCATTGAAGTAAAAATGGTATCAACCTCTGCCCGACCAGAAGTAATATTTATCTCAGATGAAATAAGCAGATCCAATGCCTTAATTTCATTATTAATGACACTGATACCATTTTCATTTTATTACATCAGAAGTTTTACTAACTTCACACCGCTGTCATTAAAAAATTCAGTTACCTGCTGAAAGAACGGATCCTGTGGAGTGACACTGTTAGGGTATTTATATATTCTTAAACCCTTTGGCACAATTTTAAGGTGGAGATTTTGCTCAAAGTAAAAATTGTCATAAGTCAAGCTTTGCACTTTCTTAAGCTTTTTATCAAAACTTTTTTAATGTCTCTTGTATATTGAAATTGTTAATTTGTTTTTTCCCTTGACTAACATTAGATCCTACTTCAATTGGATTATTAATAAAATTAAAAAACTTTTCAAAACCATTACCTGTGGAAGAACTGCTTAAGCTGGTTCCCTCCCCCAAGGAACCAGGAAGATCTTGTTAAAAAGACTCCGATAGACAAGTAAAACATTCCTGTAACCCTGTAGCCTGTGGATTCAAGTTAGAAGTAACAAACTGGCTGGAAAAAAGTGAAAAAGATGAATGCAAAGCTTCTAAAGTAGAAGTCCTCTTATAGCGTTAAAAATTTCTTCTGATAAACTGAAAGTGAGATTCTTCTGATAATCTGTGAAAGTGAGATTATTCACCAATGCGTCTGTTTCAAAACATGATATTCCAAGAGTTGTACTGAGCACCAAAAAAATAACACTCCACAGAATGTAGAAGCAAACTTGTAACAAAAAACATTCACTGAAAGTCAGCTGAAAGACCACGTGCAAAATAATTCTTACTTATTCACAGAGACCGCTTTCTTCCAAAGACTTCATCAGAATAAAAAGTGCAATTAAAGACCACATTTAAATACACTAGTAAAAATTAGCACTTAAATGCTTAACCAATCAACTATCAGTTCCAAGTCATTCTACAGAACACATTTAATGAACAACAATTTTGTAAGTAAACCAGCCAGTGTTAACAAATATACTATTCTAAAAAAACACTTTGTACAGATGCTTTTGTTAACACCAGGATATTTTTCTGCTTGGGTTAATTAATCTGATTGTTTATACAGCTTCTTTGAGTCTTTATAGTGTACTGGTAGGATTTAAAAAAGAGGATAGGAATTTAATAGAACTTATATTGAAAGTTAAATGTAAGATTTTTTGGGAGAGGATAGAGTTCAGGAAAAGATGGAGAAAACCATGTGAATGAAGATATAAAAGTGTATGAAAATCAAATTCTTTTATGGAAATTGGATATAAATAATGTTGAAAAATAGGAAAGAAGGCTGTTTGAATATATAATGAATGAGCATTATTATGTTTTCCCATGGAAGTATTTAGAGAATGAAAAAAGAAATGCTGTTAAAGTGAGATTTACATGGTGTAAAAAAATATATGATTGTAAAGATATTCTGGGGAGACTGACAATAGGTAAGCTGCCTGCAAACTAACATGCCCTATAAAAAATACAAGAAAGAGTGTGCAATTACTGTGGGAAAGTAGAAACAGGGAACACATGTTTTTGAAATGTTATAGAGTGAAGAATCTATGGGAAAACATAGAAAATAAGATGCTGAAAGGTTTTGAAAAGGTTGAAGATTTAAATATGAATATGGTTGAATATGGGTATTATGGTAACAAAAAACTAGAAGTAGTTATGAAAATTGATAAATATTCTATATCTTATGGGCAATATGGAATGAGAGACTCAGTAAACGTAAGTTTAATGGGAATGCATATTATCTGAGATTTTGAAGAAGATACATTTTGGCTGTGGAAAAAGGGTGGGGGGATGATTAAAGCATATGGGACTGTATTATAGTATACATAAAAGTATAAATAGTTGTAAATAATATAGATTATGTAAATAATGTAAGTAATGTATACAACCTGTGATCAAAAAAGAACCCTCACCAAGGATAGAAAACCACTTGAGTTGCCACCATCAAAGGCTGATGGTGCCTTAGTTTAATATCTTATCTGAAGGACTGATTGAATGATGATTATAATGAACTAAAAGCATGACCATTGCAAGGTGGTATATGTTTTGTAACAGTAATTGCTGAAATAAAATTCAAACTGACAAGGACAGCTTTTTAAACTTGTTAGTGTAACTTCTTAGGCAAGGGTATAGGGATACTGCAGTGATAGCTAGAGAATTCTTCCAGTGCTTGGCTATTATCAGCTTAACATATGCTGAAATATGAATAACTCACTGCTTTGCTGCTGTGACTAGAAGCATAATGGTACCATGATGTACCACAGTCCAGAGCTTGCCCTACAAGGTGTATCTGTGTGCAGACATCCTCCAGGTAAGAGATTAAACCAAGGCCTCATCTGAGTTGGTGACCACTCAGGTGGATATAAAAGATCCAGTGGTACTTATCGAAAAGAGGAAGGGAAGTTATGCGGTGCCCAGGCCAAATTTCGTTTAATGAATACAAATACCACCTCAGGTCTTCCCAAAAAATAGGCTATTGACCTTGTGGGACTAACCCAGACAACAAAGTTTAAGTAAATAAACTAAAATGTTGCTACAACCATTTCTGTCCCTTTATCCCATGCTGCCTCTATATAAGGGTAGAACTTGTGACACCTATCTCATAAGTGAATCTGCAAGAATTTCACATCTATCTTCTATAACATATTCCCTGAACAGAATATGAGCTGTAGTTTCATATCCATCTGGTATTAATGCTGTCAGTGTTTTCCAAAGGTCAGGGAGTGGTCTCAGTGACCTTAGATTCTTAATGTTTATGATAATTGGTAAGCTGGGACCATTTTCCCAGAAAAACTATGTGCTTGAGTTATTTCTAGATATAACTTTCCTACACCCTCTGAGCAAAGAATACCATGCTATGAGTTTGATCTCCTTTACCCAGGTCACTTAGCTCAGAATCTTCAAGTTTATGGGAAAGCTTCAGTGGGAGATTTTGGAGCGAGCATTGTTTATATTTTTTTTAAGTTTCTTAAATCCTAAGAAATGATATCATGCCTTAATGGGAGATATTGCCCGAAAGATGAGACATTTTGGAATAGGGATTGCTTATATTTAGAACATTTCCTAAACTCTGAAGAAACGACAGCATGTCTTAACTGGTTATATTGCCAGCAGGATGTTGCTGGACATCCCCCTCTTTGTTAACAGGATGTAAAGGCAATTGTGTCATAGTAAGTTGTGGATCGTCCAACAAACACATACACCTGGAACACCAATTTGGCAGGTGATCTCTACATCACCTGACTCTCCAGAAACCATTTAATACACCTGAAAAACCAAACTGGCAGGTGATATATAACTGCCATTTGTTAGAATAGGATGCTTCCACAGAGGACTTTGTGATCTTAAGAGATTTATGTATTTGATTACCTTGTGATAGCATTTCAACACTTAACAAATAACTTTCAAAATAAACCAGCCTTTCAGATTTTTGGTTAGCAATTTAGTTAACCAGAGTAGGATACATAGTCCAGGAGCATTATTTATTTATTGATTTTATTTAACAGTTGTTTACCCAGAAAGATCAACTTGGAATGAAGCCAATTTTCAATGGAGGCCTGGGGAGAGATGCTCCAAATGTATATCTTTGTAACGTGGGAGGAAAGTGGAGCGCCCGGAGGAAACCCACATGCAGGGAGGACATGCAGACTCCATACAGAAGGCACCCCAGCCGAGAATCGAACTGGAGAACCTCTTGCTGTGAGGCGACAGTGCTACCGCTGCAACACTGCACCATCCATAAATAAGGTTTGCTTCTAGCTTGACTTATAAGGCAGGATCTATGCTGAAAAATGTATGCAGCATAGATGATGGCATATAAATTACCCAGTCAGCTGTTCTCCAACAAACAAATGAAATGAACTGTTAGCTTTTTAACTCCTTTAGCTTTAATAATAATGTATCAGCATGGAATAAAGTGATAACCAGGCTATAGAGAATGGATGTGAACATCAAACACTCTGACATCAATGTGTTTTTGCAGATGTTCTTTGTGTTTCACTGTTTCATTTCGTGTTTCACTGTTGCATTCATCACATTTGGGTTATCTGCTTGCAGTAGCCCTCAGTCGGTCTGATTATCAAAGTCTTGGGCCCTGCATCGGTTGCTGTCTCATCTTCCAGGTAGTCAGGGGTGTAAAGCATGCAGCCGATGCCATTACATCAGTCTTTCTTGCCGTGCAGTGCCCGAAGCAGAAGCAGTTCGCAAGTGCCGGACGGCTGACTCCTGAAATTTTCGTTTTCAAGTTTCAGAACCGAAGTCTTCATCTAAAGCTAAGTACCCCATTGGGGAAAGTTTTTCTTGCTCTAAACCGATGTCAGTAAAAGTCAGTAATTGTATTTCTTGTGGAAAGCAAATACCTCATAAAGATTTTCATTCGTACTGTATTCCTTGCCTAGGCCCTGGCCACGACGTACCTCACTGTCAGTTTTGTGCCTTATTTAAACCTTGAACTATTCGTTGTCGGTATATTTTCGCATCTAAATATTTTGGTACTCTGTTCAATTATCCAGATATGTCTTCTGTAAGCCACGCAACTACCGATATCCCTAAAAAACTCAAAGATAAAGACAGAGACAGGCCGCATAGGTCCAAAACTGCCGATGACGCTTATCCAAAGCTAGTCGCCAGTTCGCCAGTACTCTGTGGGGTGTTTTCGCAGCCCCTGATACCCACTACTTCAGATTCGCAAGCTTCTACTGAGATCCATTCGGAGTTTGGTATGCCACGAGATGCTTCAACTGTGGAACCTGTGGATCTCTCTACCTTGGATGGGTCCAGAGCCGCTGTGCAGGCACCGGCTTCTGAGGGTGTATTAGGGCCTACTGACTTGCATATTAAACCGATGCCATCTTCTTCTTCAAGGCCTAAAACTCGAACCAGGCCTAGGAAACCGATCAGACCGCATAGTCAGGCCTCTATGCCTAAAAATCAAATGATAAGAATGGCTGAAGATCTTATTACTTTAATCAGGGGAAGCCAGCCTTCCCCCTCTAAGAGACCTAGGACTGAATTTGCTTATGATACTTCTGACCAGGATTCTGAAATTTCTGTCTCCTCTGATGACCAGGATTTACCCTTATCCACCTATGAGGATTCCGATGCAGAGGAGTCTATTCCCTCTGCTTCTCCCCCAGAGGATTTTTCTTTTGGTGAAACCTTGCATGCTCTTAGGGAGCATTTTCACTGGGAAAGCCAGGATTACTCTGATTCTAAACGGAGGCTTAGAGATTTCTTACTCCTGCCCCAACACAGGCCTTTAGCTATCCCTCCTGTACTGGACATTGTTGATGATGCCTTTTCGGAATCTAGCTTGGCCTCTGACTCTTTACCTCCTGCTCCCAGAAAACCTGATAGATATTGCAGGGTTCCTGATTCTCACACATTTCTTTTTAAAAATCCTACTGCGGATCCTGAAACCTTTTCACAGAGACCCAAGGGTATTAAGGCTACTACTGCCAAAATTCCTACCCCCTCTGATAGAGATTCCAGGGCCCTGGATAGATGGGGTAAGAAGGTGTACACCTCTGCAACCTTGGCTATCAGGGCTTTAAATTGCCAGTTTCATATGTTAAAGTATCAGCAGCATAGTAATGGATTGCTTAAACAGAAAATTATGTTGATTCCTGATTGTGCTGAAAATAAGGATTTACAGGATTTAATGCATTCTGCTGAACAGGTTGGAAAACATAATGTGGTTTTGATTCATTAGAGGCATCTTGCAGGGCTTACTGGGTCTGTAATTAGAAGGCATGCTTGGCTTAAGGAGCAATCTTTGCCAGATCACGTTAAAACTAAAATTATGGATGCTCCCTTAAATCAGGACTGCCTGTTTGGCAACAAAGCAGAAGAAGTTCTTAAAAAGATGGAGGGGAAAGCTAAATCTATGCAAACTGTTAAAGATTTCTTACAAGTGCAGCCTCCAAGGTTTAGTAGGCACTGGCCTTCAAAAAACTGGTTCTTTCCTGCCTCTTCCAGGCCTTCAGTTCAAATCCAAAACCAGCAGAACAACCAGGCTTCAGTCCCAAGGTACTCACAGGACTAAGCAGTGGGGGGCTCCCACTTCCAAATCAGGGAGTAGTAATACTCCCCCCTATGGTAAGCTGTCTCAATGACTTAACTTTAAAACTTCCAAGCACTTCTCAACAAACTTCCAAGCACTTGTCAACTGACTGTTCCTTTAGGGGAAAGATTGCTCGGCAAGCAAAAAACTGGGAACTCATTACCCAGGACAAATGGGCTTTAAACATAGTTTCCCAAGGATACAGATTTCACTTCCACACATTACCAACGCCAAATGGTTGGCCAGATCTACCCCCAATTCAGTGGGCAGAGGCTCAAAAGCAAGTACTCTCTTTTAAGATTAGAGGCTATTCAGACTGTACCAGAAGAGGAAAAGGGACAAGGTTTCTACTCAAGACTTTTCCTGGTACCCAGAAAAGACAACTCATGGCACCCTATTCTGGACCTTTCTATCCTAAACACCTTTTTGGCGATTCCAAAATTCAAGATGCTAACTCTTCACAAGTTGCTTCCCATGTTAGGCAAAGATGTCTGGTTGGCAACGCTGGATTTAATGGAAGCCTACCTGCACATCCCAATCAGGGAATCTTGCAGAAGATACCTACACTTCAAAGCAAGCTGCATGCACTATCCATTCTCTGTAGTGCCCTTTGGCTTATCTACTGCACCCAGGGTATTCACAAAGTGCCTAGCTCCAGTCATTGCATTTTGCAGGCAAAGAAATATTCAAATATACCCATACCTGGACGATTGTCTAATTCAGGCAGAAAGCCAGGACATACTTTTGAATCATCTGGCATTTGTACAAAAGGTGCTAACTTGTCTGGGGTACACCATAAACGAAAAGAAATCACAGCTGGTACCCTGTCAACAAATTATATTCCTGGGAGCAAGCTTGAACACAACTTCCCAGATGGATTTCCTCAAACCAGAGAAGCAAATTCATTTGACAACTTACTTCAAACTAGTGGCCACAAAAACCCTGATATCTGCAAGGCAAATACTGCAAGCTTTGGGGTTCATGGCCTCGTGCATTCTACTAATTCCATATGCAAGACTGCAAATGAGGAAACTACAATGGTATCTAAAAAGCCTATGGTGTCAACATTCGCAGGATCTAGAAGCAATGATTCCTATCATACCTTGCCTACAGTTGGAATTCCTTTGTTGGGCAGAGGCCTGCCACCAAAACAAGGGACTACCATTCACTCTACCCCCTGCCGCCCAAACCCTAACAACAGATGCATCAGACTATGCATGGGGGGGGGGGCTCACCTGGCAGGAAAGTGCATTCAGGACAAATGGAACCCAAGTCAAATGCACCTGCATATCAATCAAAAAGAAATGTCAGCTGTACAGAATGCTCTGACAGCCTTCAAGGACCACATTCTTCCAGGACAATTAATGGTAAAGACGGATAACACCACTGTTATGTGGTACATAAACAAGCAGGGGAGGTACACATTCTTATCCCCTCTGCAGACTAGCCATGGCATTGTGGAACACAGCCCTGAGCTACCAAGTGCATCTACAAGCTCAATTCCTGCCAGGAAAACTAAATACACTGGCAGACAAACTAAGCAGAAATCTAGTGGACCCACATGAGTGGAAACTGGAACCAAAGACTTTCAACGTGTTGATAAACAAATGGGGGAGCCCAGATATAGATCTGTTCCCTCCCCCCAGGACTACCAATTGGACAAATTCTGCACAAAGACTCCACACAAACAAGCTTGGAAATTGGATGCCCTGTCCTTCAGCTGGAAAAATCTATCAGTTTATGCCTCTCTCCCTCTGCCTGTCCTTTCCAAAGTACTACTAAAGATCAAACAGGACAAACCAAGGATGATACTGATTGCACCAGACTGGCCATGCCAACACTAGTACCCCCTCTTGTGCAGTGAGTCACAGCTAGCCCCATGGCACCTTCCTCAGACTCCCTACCCTGCTGTCACACCAGGGGAGCCAGATTATGCACCCCAGCTTCAAAACTTGAACCTGGCAGCCTGGCTAATTACCTAAGGTCCACGTTACCATCCCTCAGTAAACAAGTATTGGATGTCATTTTGGAGGCAAGTAGGCCTAGTACTAGAAAATCTTATGCTGAAAAATGGAAAAGATTCTGTGCTTGGAACCAAATCAAGGGATGGGCCTCAGCAGCGCCCAGTTTACCTCAAATCCTTCAATACTTAACTGAGATACTTCACAAGGGCCTTTCCTTTTCCTCCATCAAAATTCACGCCTCACCCATTTCATCTCATTACAACACAGAACCACCCCTCTTTTCTCACCCACTGCTCAAGCAGTTTCTCAGAGGGGCCAAAAACTTAAGACCACCCAGACGAGCCCCAACTCCTGCCTGGGACCTTAACTTTGTATTGGAAAAACTCACTCTGCCTCCTTTTGAGCCAGCAGCAAGTGTAGAGTTAAAATTCCCTTTCTTGGAAAACAGCTTTCCTTTTAGCAATCACTTCAGCAAGACGGGTATCTGAATTACAGGCCCTTATGGCAGTGAAGCCCTTTCGTCATCTTTCATGTGGACAGGGTGTCCCTCAAGACCAATCCCTCCTTCATGCCCAAGGTGGTATCCAGTGTGACTCTTAATCAATCCATTCATTTGCCAACCTTCTTTTCTAATCCACAGAAAAAAGGTGAAAGGGATACTGCACTCCTTAGATGTGCACAGACAACTTAGATTTTACATGAACAGGACTAAACCTCAAAGGAAATCTGAACAACTGCTGGTGGCATTTGCTGCAGGGGCAGAGGGGAAGGCTATTTCAAAGCAAACCATTTCTAAATGGATAAGCCATTGCATTAGTTTCTGCTATAAGCACCATGGAAAACCTATCCCACAGGGGATTAGACCCCATTCAACCAGGGATGCATCTACCTCTACAGCCTTTCTCAGGGGTGTCCCTACAAGAGACATCCTAGAAGCTGCTACCTGGAGTTCTGTACATACCTTCACAAAGCATTACCATTTCCAATTTTCTCTAAATCCAGAGCTGGCTTTGCCACTGCAGTCTTGCAGGGCCTTATAGCTGGTCCTAATGCTATCTAAATTCCTCCTCCTATCCTTAGCTTTGGGAATCTACCCAAATGTGATGACTGCAACAGTGAAACAAGAAGAACATAGTACAGTTGTGTACACTTACCATAAATGTAGGTGTTCAAGTGTATTCACTGTTGCAGTCCTGGTTACCCTCCCTCCAGCCCCCTGACTTCTTTTGGCTATACTTCTACGCTCCTTTTCTATGCTTAAAAGCTTTTTGGTGTATTTGCTTTTTTGTTGGAGGTATAACCTTGTATGTATGTGTGTGTGTGTGTGTGTGTGTGTGTGTGTGTATATATATATATATATATATATATATATATATATATATATATATATAATTGCTTCCCATTAGGGGGGCACCTGATATCTGGGGCAAGAAAAACTGCTGTAATTGCATCGGCTGCATGCTTTATACTCCTGACTACCTGACGTCAAGGAAGATGACATGGCAACCGATGCAGGACAAAGACTTTGATAATCAGGCCGAATGAGGGCTACTGCAAGCAGATAACCCAAATGTGATGACTGCAACAGTGAATACACTCGAACATCTACATTTATGGTAAGTGTACACAACTGTACTTTGCATCCTGTTTACTGGGTGTAAACAAGAATGGTATAGTCAACAGTGTACTGGAGGTCATTGATAGATGTCTTGGAAGTGTTGATGTCTCAGTGTCAATTGCCTAGACTGAAGGTATTTCTATCCATTCTCTACTCTGTATCACTTGAAGTGGGAATAAAATCCTTGATGAGGATTAGACTGTCTGCTAAAAATATAACTAATCTCAAGCTGATGATATACCACTGCGTGAGTCTAGGTTTCATGTCAAATTGGTAATTAGTCTATGAACCATTGTAGAGAATGCTGGCATCCATGTAGATAAAATTCTAAAAGTTTTGGCACATTTTATTAATGGTGTGTATCGGATGATAATCAGAAGTTGCTGTCATTCCTTGCTGCATCACTTTTATGAACTCCGAAATTTTAAAGTGAAGCATTACTTTATGTGGTCATTAAGTCATTTGCCATACAGCATAAGGTAAACAATGAATCCCTTTAACAGATTATTATTCTTTTTTTCTGGGGGAAAGAAAGAAGGCTAAACATAATAGAGCTTGCTTATATACCTTAAACCCATGCCTACGCTAATGTGGTGGCGATATTGTTTTCAACTCTTATGGAAATGAAAAGCACTGGACCAAAGATTTATGGTTTAGTTACTACATTAAAAAAATCGACAATTTATTGACTCATTTCAGGACCTCGCAAGTTTTAGCCCATTTTACTGATTCTAATTTCATCTTACAGGAAAGTTGCAGTACACACAAAATGCAGTATTCATCCTGTATTTTTGGAAAGTTCCTTAAATGTTTCTGGCATGTGCCAGACCAACTACTTTTATGGCACTAAGGTTCATCATTACATACTTTAACTGTGAAACATAAAGTGTGTATTTTATTAACTATATCTCTCAACAAACACACTATGTATGTTCTCTTAAAGGCAGAAGAAAACACCAGCCAAGTTAAATTAAAAATAAAAATGCTTACAAACTTTCAAATAAGAATGACTTTGAAAGCTTAGCTCTAGTATGTCGGATGAAAAGAAAAAAAAGTTTTCCCAGTTTAGTTTCTTTAAAAATTGTTGCAGATCATTCTGGATACTTAATATATATTTACTGGTGTTCAAAGACTGCCACACCCTTTAGAACAATTTCAAACTACCAGCAATACCAGAGAATTAGATCAACATAAATTTCTCCAGAAACAGGCTGAACATCTCCAACAAAATATTGAAAACAAAACTGAATAATGTTAAAATATATGAGCCACAAAACATTCTGTTGGACCAAACATGGGTATTTTGCACTGTAAAGGGCTTTCTGTGGGTGGCAGTGGGTATGGGGATTGGCATATGCAGAGGATTCTATCTTATCCAAGTGAGAGGTCTCCTTTTTTCAAATATAGCACTATCATTACAGAAGGCAAGGTGTATTCATAATCATAAACCTGAATGTATTTGTGTCATACAAATCTGAAGGAATAAGAACAGGATTCCCCCTTCCTGATAACACAAAGATAAGTGCAGCAGTGGGGAATAAGGGATGAGTTTAGTGAAGGATATGAATAGGTTGAACAAACTGGCAGAAGGGCAAGAGTTAATGTTCAGTGCAAGGAATATCAAAGTACATCACTTAGGCAGCAATAACCTTAGTGCAAAGAATCAAAGAGAATTGGAATAAGAGTTACAGAGCAGGAAATGGATCTGGGAGGAGTAGATTACCCCCTGGATTGGACTGCCAGAAGCAGAGTAAGAGGGCAGTGACATCAGCAAACATAATGTTGTGGAGGGGCGATTGCTCAGAGGTATAGGTTCCAGAAACAGAGAGATAATGCTTCCACTCTACAGGGAATCTGTCATACTGTATTTTGAGTACTGCATGCAGTTGTGCAGCCCATGTAAGGAAAAGAACATCAGTATTCTGAAAAGAAATATAAATGATAGATTCAAGGTATGTCAGGAAAGGAATATGAACAGAGACTTGAGGAGCTCGAGTTCTTCTCATCTGAGACCAGAATAGAGAGACAGGGCATGATAATGGTGCAGGATATTGTATCAGGAGGATGGTCCCCAGTACCTCCCTGCCCATGTGTGATCTAGTAGGTTAGACACCATCTTGTCCACCCTCATGGTTGGGTCTTGGTTCTGCTGGAACAGCCAGTGTCAACCAGGGATGTGACTCTGCAAGCTGGAAGAGAACTCTGTCTCAATGGCTGATGCATGCATTAGGACACCAGTCCAACAACTCCCCTACCACCTCTACTGTCTGCCACTGTGTGACAGCGTGTTCACTACCCCTGGCTCAGCCACTAACAGGAGCAACAGTGTTCCTGATTCATTTGGTGAAACCCCAGCAGGATAGAGATAAAAGGGGGAGAGAAATACATCCACTACATAATTATAATAATATGACTGGTCAACTACAACTACAGTAGTCTCATGGGAAAGCATAATTGCCTGTAACAGTGATGTGCTACAAATGAAGGGATGGAACCTTATATGTGCAACCTATATATACTAAACCAGTTAATTGTGCAACTGTCTGTTAACTGTACTGCCTGTAATAGTCCCATGAAGTTGTGTGCTATAAGCATGATTAAACTGCAGTAATGCCACTGCATGGGAATACTCACTTCTGTCTCCCACCCATGCAATGCAGAAGTTATCTGGTACTTGACATGCATATATGTACATATGTACACCTGCTGGTGACTGGGTCAGTACCATTAGGCCAGTGGCCTCTTTTCATGGGATACCTGGATGGAATTTCTATTGACTATGGAAAATTGCACAGGGTACTGGTAAACGTACCCTACTCTTTTTGATAAGTGCCATGAGGTCATGTACATCCACAGGAACTCATTCCAGCTCAGGCAGATGGGGCCTTAGATGAAAGTTTCATACAAAGGATAGCACACACAGGAGTACCGCAACACCTTATGCTGAGCTGTAGTGCCAGTGATGTGAAAAGGAATCGAAGCATATTGGGTAGGAACAGAACCTACCGCCTTCTGACCTTTCACTGTGAAAGACAAGTGTGCTACTTGTTGAGCCACTCTGACAGTGCTACTGAAGCCAAACACCAAGCAGTAAACCAGCGCACATATTAATTTTGTACTGCTGTAGCATAACTGACTTTAACAGTTGACAGGCTGTGTACAATAACCAAAAGTTGATACCCCCCCCCCCCCCCCCACAGTTAAGCTGGGTAATATATCTGTATTGCTTTAAGGATGAATTTTTCAAGACTTATACTGAGGTAGGGACAACTGCACTATACATCTAATAAAATACTTAGCCCTGCACCTAGAAAGACAAGACAACCTCCTGTGATAGTGCAGGGCATTCTCCAATGTAGCCTCCTGAGCTGCATAACTCTACAGTCCACAACAGTATAATAGGATAAAAAAAAAAGAACACTCACTCTTCCTATTGATGAAGAAGACCTGAATGGCACCTCTGCGGATCACTGCAGTAGTCCCTGCACTGCTCACCAGTTTGAGATCTTGGCAAGACAGCACCATGCATCCACCTTATACTGGGGGCCCTCAGAAGAGTTCCCAGGAAACAATCCCAATGGTCTCTGTGAAGCAGGCAAAGGAGGATCTTGCTGTTCTGTGAGCACTGTCAGGGTACACTGCAACTACCTATACCATTAGAAGCTGTCATCATACTCTGGGTCTCATATTAGAGAATCAGGGCTGGCATCTCATGATCCCACCTGTTTTCTGTTCCAAGAATTACCATGCAATGTAGTGCAACTTGATAGTGCATTCATGTCATGTAGAGCATGTACAACATTAATCATGTCATTTAGAACATGTACATAGAGGAATGTGAGGTGTGAAGTATGTCAGTTGGAGTGTTGCTTTACAGCATGCACTTTAACTTGGACTGAGACAGTGTTCTTTAGTGAATCCATTCCTAGCAGATTTAACCAGGGAAGTGCAGGTAACCTCCTTTTGGTCTGAATGCATCTGTACATGCACAGTGTGCCTCAGAGGTGCTCAAGCATGTGCAGGATGCTGTGCAGACCTGCACAGAAGAGACTGTGTTTAAGCACAACATGATAAAAACAGTTTCAGAGGCATTCATGAGCTGTGAACTCATATGCATTATCATTGTGCTCAGAGGCCTGAATCAGCCCAATATAAATCCTGGTGGCTGCAGAGAGCTTCACTGCACTATGTAAGAAAACATACAGTTCTGCCTTGAAATCGATATTCTCCTGTGAAAAGTTATTTACTACCAGGAAAACAGAAATACTACTTTCTGCAAGTATGTGCAACATCTGCCTTACACTTCCATGGATGCAGTTGCTAATTGATGGTTCTTTATGGTCATATTAGATATAGAGAACTTATCAGTGATTGTTAAAAGTTTTAACAAGGTGAGCGTACTTGGTGGAAGTACAGAGAGCTTGTTCAAAATTACTGTGAAAGTTGAAGGCAAGCACACCCGAAGCAGTTGTAAAATGCAGCATATAAGGGTGGCAAGTCAACAGTTCCTTGTGATATGCTGGGATGCAGATACCTGTTTATAACATTAACTTGGTATTGTAACAGGGGTGTGGTCAACTGCTAAATTCTTACTGTTGCCCAGAGTATGGACCAAAGCAAAACAGTTCTGTTGTAAAGGCTTATATATATATATATATATATATATATATATATATTTATAAAATATTAACCCTCATGCATTAGCTATGTCAAATGAATTTCCCTCAGTCATGTAGCACAGCTACACCTAGGCAGGGCCATGTTACTATCCCTGATGCTCCTCGGAGAGGTACCAACTGTGGCGGATGGAGCCCATGGGATGCCTACACATCTTCCTGGCATGTCCTGAACCTGTCCTCAGATGAAGCCATAGTGTAGCACATACTGAGGACCCTGTTTTCCAGCATGCATGCATGCACACCACTGCAGCCATCAGTACTTCACATGCACAGACAATCAGTGACAGTGGCCCCCACAAAGCCTTTAGCATTAATCCACTCTAGTCCCTCCTCATGCACACAATGTAATCAGAAGACATCACACCTTCATGTTTCCTTCTCCATCTGTGCAAATGATAACTGTGCCCTGCCCTTTGCGCTTCATTTGGATAGCCTATGTCTGATGCACAGTAGCGCCAGCCTATGCATGACTAAGCACACTCTGATTGTAGTTATGTATGCAGTACATTTACTGTAGTGTATGTGCTTTACTATGGCCCAAAGCTTTGTTATAGCCATTGCCTTTTAGCCAGTGCCATGGCATACTGCACCTATCTCCATAGCATTTCATTCACTGCTGCTTGGGTCCTCCACTGACTCTTCATCTAGTTCACCTTCTACCTCCTACTGCACTGGAAGTTGTATTCAGCCTCTCTGCTTAACTCCTTTCTCATTATTATATTGTGTAATAATGTACACATTAAGAATATCTTAGAACAAATGCCAGGGTCATACTACAGGGCACCACTTGATACAGCCAGGCAGCAAGAGCATGCCTTTAGCAGTCCAAACACACTCTTCATGATGACATGAGTTTTTGATGGGACAAACTTTTAACCATTGTTTGTCACAGTCTGTGGATTTCAAATGGATGTCATCAGCCAGGGTTCCCGAGTATATTTGGTATAACCAATAAGAAGGGGAGGTTGGCATAATGGTTAAGGTGTTTACCTTACAAACACAAGGTGCAGGGTTTGATTCTCACATGGGGTAATTGGCTAGGCTTAAAATGGCCCACAAGGGCAGTTAGCCTAGTAGTAATCTATGAATCTATAAAGATGCCCCTGGGAAAAGACATCTGTCACAAACTGTTTACCTTCATATTGTCAATCACATATGATCAACTGGCGACATCATCAAACCATTTCTGTGAAACCAGAACCGCAAAACTTTTAAAATGTCGAATAAATGTTGAATTTCAACATTTCTGGCCATGCCACACCTCCACACCAGTGCTACCATGTGTCAAAAAGGGGGCGAGATTTTGCCATTCGGATATGTGGAATTTGACGTTCCGGATGTTCGCACTTCGGTACTCGCGGAAGCGGGGTCGACCATATTGAGATCGGCATTATGAAGGTAAACTGTCACAGACCATTGCTGAAGGCCACATGTCTGCTATATGTGGGAATCATGGTAACTGCCTGGGTGGCCTTCAAGACAGATTGTAGATTATACTTATTATACTTATATATTGCACCACAAATCACCTGGAAGTTGATGGAATGTGATGTCCCTTACAGATCACATACCTCCTTCATAATTCACCAGGCGAGGCCTTTATTTCAGTGTTGATACAGTCTGTGGCCAGTGGCCACCAGTACCTCATGGAAACACACTACACCATAGTGACCCCCCCCCCCATGGTATTGGGTCTCTCCTTTGCGGTGTTTGGGAACACATATGCTCCTCTTTATGCAGCAGCATAGTATTGTAAAATTGCTAGAGTATTCTCATGGCAAATGCCTGATATACTAGCAAAAGTGTCCTCTGCTGGTGACTGAAATGTCACTGAGGCTAGTATATTTAAACCACAGATGCTTTAGTATCCACTGGGATAGATACTCCATGACTCCTTATGAGCCTGCAGATAAGGCTGATACATGTCTACTAACTCCTGCATGGTGTCCTGTTAATGTGATACCAAGCTACAATGTCAGTGTTATGAAGACAATGAAATGTTAAGCTCGGGTGGATGATATGATGTTTCAGAGGGTGATAAATGATGCCATGGCATGTAGTGGCAATAATAGCCTCTTCCATTTACATGGTCAGTAAAGCTGCAGCAGCCTCTAAGACATTTCTGCAATTTCTCTGCATTTGCATTGGGTTTTCAGTGCACTCATAAACACTAGTAATTGCATGTTATGTTTGGCTCTTCATACATTTCTAAATTACTATGCCATCTTGTTTAGGGTTACCACCTTTTCAAATGCCCAAGGTGGGACTTTTTTGTAGATATGTGAGATTTTGCAGGTCGAAACATATAGCCAATGCAAAGGCAAGACTTCACATTTTGCCAACCTAAAAGCTTATTCTTGTAACATTCGAGTTGCTTATGCTATTTCACATAACGTTTAGATGTTTCAGATACAAAATAACTGTTTTATGCAATTATTAAAGAAAACTTATGAAATAATTTTTGTCTTAAAATCTCAGGACATTTGCTATTTTTCAGGTTTTTTCCCACAGGACACAACTGCCCAAAGAGGTACTGTCCCTCATAAAGAGGGACAGTGGTAACCCTAATCTTGTTTTGACTGATTTGCATAAATGGAGTCCCTCATTTTAGTACCAGTGCTCATTACTATCTCATTATACAACCATTTGCATATACTTTGAGCAGCTGTGCTGCTCTGTCTGTACTGCTCATGCTCAGTGTGTCTCTGAATCACACCCTCCCTGCATGAGACTTCCCATTACACACAATTGCTTATTGCAGTGCAGTGGATGCTTCTGACTCCTAGCCGTAGTGTAACAAGGCAAGAAGGGAGTGTGCCTTCTGCAGCTATTAGTACATGCCCAAGAGTGCTTGGAGCATGTGCCTCAAAGCCCTTGAGCATGAAGTAATAGCTGTACTATTCAAACCTCACGATTTATCATACTTACAAAATGGGCATATGCATCTGTTATTTTTATCTATTTATTTATTTTTTTTTGCAGTTAGAATTTTACATTTAGTAGCTTACATATAACAATTATGTTTTGCAATAAATTTTAATGTAAAATAGTCCTTCTACCATTTTTAAATAATTGATTATTGTACATGGCTATAATGTGGAATTTTGGAATTACATTTTTAGAGTCGCCATTTTGGAGACTGCTTTGTCATTTTGCAAATCTGTATGTAACTGTTATCTTGTAGTCATTTCCATAAACAACATTTTGGATCCGATTTAAGTGGCCCATAGATGCTATGTCAAAAACTGAAGTCGAAGTATGTTTTGGCAAAGTTGTCAAGTTTCTTTGTTTTACTGGCTTTCTAATGGAGCTTGGCCCCTCATGTTTACAGTTGCAATTTAATACTATTTAATATTGAATATAATACTTAATACTATTTATTTCTGAAGTCTGTTTTTCTTTTTTTCTTTTTAGAAGATATTTTCTGCTTTATTGTTAAAGATGCATGGAAATTGTCTGCAGAGATTTTTCCCATTGCAAGCTGACAGTGAGGCTTTTACAAAGAGTGGATCTGTGATTGAACCTGAAGAGTAGTTGCCCTACATTCATTTTCTCTCATGTATGGAATACATTTGTTACAAATAATCTGGTCTGATTGGTCAGTTGCATCAGTCCATTGTCTATGCTAATTAGATCCGTATCAAGTAAATGCAGGCTAGAACTTATCCCGGCAAGCAAACTGTGTAAGTTAGAGACCATCACAGAATGAGACAGCAGTCCATAATAGTGGACAGACATACTCTCACATCCAGTCTCTCATTTACCTTTAGGATTGGTGACATGTTACCAACCAAGCTGCCAGAGTGTCTTTGGTCTGTGGGTCAAAACCAGAAAGCCTAGTGCAAGCCCAAGTGAGCATGAAAAGAACTTGGTAAAGTTACAGAAGAAGGCAGCCTGTCCAGTAATGTAATTGTGGGTCCAGCTCTCTGCGACAAGTCTGCTCTGTCAGCATGTTACTCGACTTGCATTTTCTTTTGCCCATTCATGTTCCTTGGTTTATTTATATATTTTCACCTTTGAAATCAGTTGCATTGACAGCAAAGGAGATCCCCAAACTATAATTTGGGATAATACATTTTTAAAGGAGGACCTACTCAATAATTTTACACTCAAAAGCACAGGAATTGATTTCTTCTCTGTAAATAAAATGTGAAGGGCACTAGAACATTCTACCTGCCCTTAATGTCCCATTGATGTCTGCAGCTTGGGACTAAGCCAGTCACCTTATACACAGCATTCATTTCTTATTCTCATTTAACACCATTTATTCATACATTTCAACTGCCTTTCTATTATGAACACTTTTATTTAGAAGTGAATAAAATGTGGCACACAACTGAAACCATCTCTTATTATTTAATTCTTCCCGTGGCTTATACATTCTGATTTTCATTCACTACATACATACATGTATAACATATACCTGTTACGAAATAGCTGAAGCAATAGTTTTTGCTACTAGTTCAATCTAGCAGAGTATCTGCAAAATATTTTGCATATCTGTTCACATTTTTATTAATTTCACAGTTCAGCTGTTTTTCTCATACTATATTATTTATTAGATTTACTCAAATCAGAGTCGGTTTTAACTCGTACTGTTTTCTTCAGCACTTACTCTAAAATAGTACATTTTCTAGTAATTTTATTCTACTTTCTTTTTTTAAAACACTGTGCACTTCATTCTATTTTTGGTCAAAGCTATTTTAAAATAAGGAGTTTTGAGGGGCAATATTATAAACCATGAATATATTTTAAAAAACTTTTTACATCTTTCCAGCTAGTACCTGTCACTACCAAACAATGTACAATATGTACAAAAATAAACTGTGTATGCATTCACAGGATTAGAAGCCAGCAGTTTTAGTGGATACAGCACTGTGTTTGATCTCTGAGAGACTGTATTTATTAACTATAACATAATGTTTATCTTAAGGTAAAACAAACCGCTGAAAAATATATTTTTCCATGATAAATAAGTCAAGTTTTGCATTAAGCTACATTTACATTATTAATGGTATTCATTTAACCAGTGTTTTCCTTTCCTGTTACCTGTCATTCCTTTCTGTCTTTTTTAATGGTCTGACTACGTATTTGCTCATCAACCATGTCATTGCTTCTCGGTGTACCGTATGCCAGTGGCTTTACTAAATGTAACAAATTGGGCCTCATTGTTCTCTGCGGCCTGTCCATTACTCTTTGAAGATGTCAGTTTGAATTTTAAACATCTCTTAGCATCAGGTAAGAACAGGATATACTTTTTAGGTCCTTTACCACACACTAACATAATTATCAGGTCCCACAGGGATGACCGTTTAAGAGCAGTGTAATAAAATTCATGTCCGCAGAAAATGAAATAATGTTTGTAGTTGTGCAAGCTCCGTGCACCTCCCTCATCTGTGAGATTTCTCTTCATACCTCTTTAATTATATTAACTGTTACCTTTCCCATGTGCAGTGCTCTACTGCAGAAATAAATGTTGATGAACTACAGTTGTGATTCAGAAAATAAAAAGTGTGACTGAACTTCCACCAACCTCTCACACAATCCCTTAAAACCCAAGGGAAACATATTTACCACAAACCTGAAACTGCCATAATATAAAAGTCATGCAAAAAGTAGCAGTGGTCACTGTATGGGCACTTCATTGTTTGCAGTGAGATAGTGAAGTATTTGGAAATTATGCTTCTGAACAGGCAGCATGCTGTCTTCTTCAGTGTTTATTGCTTTTCATTTGTAAAGTATGTACAGTAAATAATGTTTGTATAGATTCATGTCAGCTCACCAAAGGTACTTTAAGCAAATGTAAGTAAGTCAAAAACTGTTGCTGAAACTACCTTCATCAAACACAGGAGAAGAACTTTTTTGCAGGACAGCAAGCCCTGTACCACCCACATGTTGGAGCCCCCCCCCCCCCGCCAACTTATAGGTACCAACTCTAAGGTTGTACAACAGTGGCTAAAGCGGCAAACTCAGCTGTTGGCAAAAGTAGTTTCGGTGAACAGTATTCAAACATATTATGTTCGTGGAAACTAACTTTGTGCTGTCTGTACATGTGTATCATTTCTGAATGAGACCAAAATAGTATTGTCCGTTACATCTGCCATTGCTTTTTGGTGGGCTTTGTGTTTCTAACAAAAATAAATGCTTTTTCTGTAGGATGGGGATTGTAGCTGCAGGTAGTATGTTACAGTGAGGCATAACAGCAAAATAACTGAGTGCTTAGTGCATAATAAACAAAGGTTAATATTCATGTGTTAATATGCACATTTCTGTACCTTTCTAGTCTTAATCATGTAAGTGAGTAATACAAAATATAACTGTAATTTAAGAATGTGTGTTTTATGTTGTTGGCATAGGGGTTCCCTTGTCTGGAAACAACACCAGCCGAGTGCTCGTGCTCTCAGGAGGAAGACTGCTGCAGATACTGAAGGTCCAGGCTACAGATAAGGGGTCTTATACTTGTGAAGGAACGAACATTGTAGGAACCAACCATATAGACTATACTCTAGAGGTGCATGGTGAGTATAGTAAAAGGAAATATTACCTGATGAGCAAACATATATATATATCCTACAATGTGCATACTTCAGACTTCATGTATAAGGAAAATATTTGGCTCTGTTTGATTCTGTTATATTATATATATTGTGTCCTATAAAATGTTTGTAAATATACTTTTGTGGAATGATGCAAAGTGAAGCAAAAGTTGTGTCCCAGTAAGATTGCAATCAGATCTATAAAGACAGTTGCACCATTACATTTTGCACATGTGCCTTGTTTTTATCAGGGTATAATTAATTCTTAAAAAGGAAATATTCTTATAAACTGCATTTCAAAGTAGTAATTTATTGCTTTGAAAATGAAGAGGAATTCATAATATAAAAAAGGGTGTTTGAGCAGATGTAATGCAGAAACCTACTCCCTTTATTATATTGTTTTTAGTGAATTACAGATAATTGAAGGTGCTTTCCTTATGCTAGTTCAAGTAGACATATCATTAATCTTGTTTTTTTGTCTGTTTGCATTACTTAAACAAAGCATTCATCTACATATACAAAAATACTTCCTAAAAACATTTTGGACTTCACCCCCCATCTCCTTACTTAAACATGCTCCATGGTTGCACAACAGTGGAGAAAAGTGAACAATTTGACAAAGCACCACTATTTAATACACTGCAAAAGTTGGAAATATTGCAGGTGTGTCAGCTTTTGATGAACTTCAACTTAAGAAATGGTATCAAAAGACAATCTCTAAAAGATGACTGCAATAGCATGGCCATAGAAAATCGTCCAGCTATAGTGTAAAAATTATTAACTAATTGTTCTTATTTTTAGTATTATTCCATGGCTCAACTCCAATATTCCCTATCCATACCCATAATCATAAACTACAATTTTGCCATGTTTTCTCTGTATCTTCAAAGTTAAAGTATATACTCATGTCAGAAAGGTAGTACCTAAAGTTTGTTTCTTCTATGACATGAGTTTATTCCCGTCAGGTATAGAATTTTTCTGGCTGTTTGTGTTGAAACAATAAGAAGTTTAACAGCTGTTTGAAGATGGAGTTACTGAAGATGAAAATAGTACAGACAACTCTACTAAAAAGTGTTTACCTTTCAGATATATGTTGATGAATTGTTCTATTTTTTATCTGATCTTCTGACACCCACAACATCGGCAATGATGTTGTGACAAATAGAAAACACAGCAACCTGAAAATTCCAAGATCCTGTCTTTCAGAGCAGTAAGCTTGAGTGAAAAATCTGGGCATTATATATTATTTTTTTCACTTCATCGACATTGCAGACAAAAGTGTTGAAGAATTTCTGTTTCACCAAAAGTCTATACAGTACAGCCTTCCTCTTCTCTGACACTGCTGTGATACAGGAGCTTTGCTCTCCACTCCCCAAAAATATTGATTGAAATTCCATTGCAGCACAGTTTGTGTTTGCAAGTTCTCTTTCAGAAGATCAATCCACATTCAGATTGTGCTACACATTGAAAAATAGTTTCCCAGTTGGTAAATAAAGTGAGGAAAAAAAAGAAATCTAAGAACTCTGGTGAACATTTTCTTGGGAAACAGTACGGAGTAAATGTAGTAGTAATGGAAAAATTCTGTTAAGACTGAAACAATTCATGCTGAAAACACTTCAGCTGGAATTTTTTTGAGGAGAATCTGATTGAGTGTGTTCAGCATTGCAATGGCTGTTCTGTGATGCCTACAAAAAGAAAATATTACCATTGCCATGTTTCACAGGTTGCCGGCCATCCTAGCCGTAATAGATATATATACAAATGTCCTGTGCAAGTAAATGAAATATGCAAAGGTTTTAAGAGTTTCTATACAACAATGTAGACAACTGTACACGCAGACTACTGCCCTTCTTTTCCATAAACAGTATCCCTGCTCATGGTGATTTTTCATGACCCTTGAACATTCCTTATTAAAATGTAAATACTGTTTTTGCTCATTTACAGTTCTGTTTTTTTCTGTTTATTTCTTTCCTTTTACATTCACATGAATTAATATAAATCAGTACTATTAATTAAATTCTAACACACAGTTTTTAACTTTTTTCATAAAACTATCTAAGGATAATCGGCTGTGCTGTGTTGAGTTTGGACTCTAAAATGTGATCATTATGCTCTTAAAAATACAATTCTTTTTGTGCATTTATTTTGAGCAGTTTGTGACCTGAAATCTTTGTGCAGATAAACTCTGATCTCTGACCATTGGTGAAAGCTGAGAAATAGTTGCATGTCTATAGTGCTGGAATGGATAATGGCTTCACTTCAAAGTTGACGTTCCCTTGTTTACTGGATTTGACCCAATGATGACCCTAATAGGTACTTGGTGAATTGTCCATGACATTTTATTTACAAGCTAAATGGATAAGTTAGCAAAGTGATGCCCTGTACAGCTGAAATGCATTATCACTCTAAATTTCAGTATTTGAAATATGTTAAGTGTTTTACCAGTGGTTTTACTTACCTTTTACATTAAGGCATGTGGTACATATAGTGTCATAAGGCATTTTGGTTCCTGTAAGTTAATCTGCATAGTCTGGCATTTCTTTCATTCTTTTTTCTTTATTTTGTTTGTTAAAATCTTTTAAACTTGTATTTCCATTTATGCTGAAGTCAGTGAAGTTTGCCTTCTGTGACGTATGTGTAGAGATAGTGTGAGGATGTATTTGGAAAATTTATTGGAGATACAATTGCACATGTGCAAGGAAGCATACATTAAAGTTTCTGGAGATATTTCACACTGACCACAGGGTGATGTTGCTGAAGGATACAATAAATTTATTTGGCCCATTCTTATTAAAGTATTGGCCAAATATATAAGGAATGGTAAAGGGAGAAATGCATTTTGGCACTTAACTTTTAGCATCAACAAAACACTTAAATAAAACTTAGCAGGAAATTCTTGGAAAAAAAATAATTGCTGTTTTTAGTTTCAATTTCTAGCATCAAAAAAGTATTTTAGTGTGCCTACATTTTTAGAGTCTACATTTGTGTCTTAATCTCAGTAATGATTCCAGGGTTCAGGTTTTAAAGTAAATATATAGATATTAAAAAGATGCTGTTTAGACATGATCTTTTGCTCCATTCTTTTTCTTAGTGAATAGGTAATTCTACAACAGCATACAAATGAAAGAAAGTATCCTGCATATACACACACACACACCCAAATGTTGTAGTCCATACATTCATCAGGAAGCAGGAATAAGCAGTGTTGCCCTAAAGCACCGATGTAAGCTCAGATTGCCTAAAAGGTACAGAAAGTAGAGTTAAACAGTTTAGGTAATGATACAGAGGGCTACAAGGGAAACAAGCAATACAGGACCTTGGTGGACCAAACAATAGGGGTAGTCTGGGGGGTCCTCGCTCAGCTAGTGGAACACATGGGCTAGGCTATCCAATAGGGTTATATCTAAAGCAGGCCACCTACTTAGCATGTTGGAATAGAATCCACACAGCTGTGATAGAACTGTATGCCCTGTACAGACATATATAACAACAATTGCTACAGTTTATACCTGCCTGCACGGAACATTTCAATGTTTGTTTAGTTTTAAAAAAAAAATACTTTTAAACTGGAGCAGACTGTTTGCTACAAATGTAACAAACATCTCCTAAAGTTCATACCCTGCCTGCACAAAAGCACTACAGCACTCATGTTTTAGTTAAAAAAAAAAAAAAAAAAAAAAAAAGATTTTTTTTTTTCTTTTAAACTGTAGCAAATTGTTTGGTACAATGTAGCAAGCAGTTGCTACAGTTTAGACTACACACACAGTGCTCAGGTGTGACTGTAAATGCAATACTGGCTTTTAAAAACCAGTATTACAGTAAAGAGTGATTGGGATCATCTGATTGCGTACCCAAACGCTTTTGCACCCAGGCCTATTGGCCATCTTGCCCTGCCCTACCTACTCTACTTTTGTTCTTCAGCTCTGGCTCTGATGCCATCATGGATGACAGTAACAGGAAAGCTGCTAAATTTCAGAGAGTAGTAGCTTAGACCCGTGACTATTCACTTGTCACTGTTCCTTGTATTGCTCTACTCAGTTGGTCCTCTGGCTGTAAATATTTCTTTGCATCTGCACCAATCTGGACTTCAGGCTGATGAAAACAAGTGGTCACAATTTCAGCATTTGCTGCTTAACCTTAGTGACCCCTTTTGAGGGTCCTGTTGTATTCTGGTGCATTGTTCTATATTAAATATCATCTTTGAAAGGGATGCTACTAGGTTGTCCCATAAAAAGTCACCCTGCTGTTGGTTGGTTTTTAGTTGTTACAGAAGCTTTCTCCACGGAAATGTCTCAAAAATGGGATGCCAGGCCTAGAAACCAGAAGGATAGAGGAGTTATCACTGCTCCTGTAAACCTCACAGTCACACACCCTTTTATGTCTTGTACTTGGTTCACTTCCTGGACAAGGGATATCCAATGCCTTGGGACTGCCTAAGAGAACATAATTACTAATCAGGAAGATTCTGATGTTCATAATTTCATCGGTAATGGCATGTCTTTGTAGTTGTGGTTCTGTTTGTAAAGTATGATCCTCCTCTTCATGATCTCTAGAAAAATCTGTGAATGTTGGAAATCCTCACTCCTAATAATCTCTATGTGTAACTCCAGAACTAAAAAAAAATTCCTGGAAGCTTAGGGCTATTGATTTTGCTCCAAAAGGATAGAAAGATATTCCAAGCTAGCTGTTTCATTGGTTTCATTCCTGTTGTTCAGAAAATCCTCGCTCGTGTCTTCTCAACCAGGCTATGTTTGGACATGGAGCCCATACAGTATCCTTATAACTTCTAAGCCTGCATCAGGGTAAAAGGCTTCTGCTTGCAGGCTTTTGTATTTTTTTCATTTTTTCTCCATCTCCTTTAACCTTTTCATCAGTGTCTCATTGACCTGCTTGGTGTAGTGGTAGTAAAATGGGCCAGTAGCTTGAAAGGGGTTCTCTGTTGTAGCTAAGGGCTGCTGGGGATTGTTCCAGAAGAACTTGGCTGTAAATGCCTGACATACCTTTTGATCCTAGAGGTTCTTTGGCCGTGGCAATGAGGAGTAATTTCCTGGTGACCTGTGGAGTTTGCATTAATTTCAGATGCTGCAAGCACCTAAAACAAAACCACAATGCATTAAACACAACTTCTCTATTCTAAGTCCAAAATTCTGTGAAACACTAATACCCATACTTAAAATGATTAACCTAGAACTGACCTCTTATACCAAATTCAGGTCTTGTTTTAAAGCATAGCTTCTCAAAGAATCCCATGGAGATACTTTTCTAATGCTTTCACTTCTAGGACTCCTTATCTCTTCCTTATATTGTTTATTACAGTATCTTGTTTCCCATGTGAGTGACTTTACTGAAGCAGTTCTATAGATGTTCTTCATGTTTCACTGTTGCAGTCATCACTTTTGGGTTATCTGTTTGCAGTAGCCCTCACTCGGCCTGATTAACAAAGTCTTGGGTCCTGCGTCGGTTGCTGTCCCTGCTTCCATGACGTCAGGTCGTCAGGGGAATAAAACATGCAGCCGATGCCATTACATCTGTCTTTCTTGCCGTGTGGTGCCTGAAGTAGAAGCAGTTCACAAGTGCCTGGTTGGCTGACTCCTGAATTTTTTGTTTTCGAGTTTCAGAACCGAAGTCTTCAACTAAAGCTAAGTACCCCATTGGGGAAACTTTTTCTTGCTCCTTACCGATGTCAGTAAAAGTTAATAATTGCATTACTTGTGGAAAGCAAATACCTCATAAAGATTTTCATTTGTACTGTATTCCTTGCCTAGGCCCTGACCACAATGTACCGTGCTGTCGGTTTTGTGCTTTATTTAATCAGTGCACTATCAGTCGTCTGTATATTTTCGCCTCAAAATATTTCGGTTCTTGGTTTAATTATCCAGAAATGTCATCGGTTAGCAATCGAACTACCGGGATTCCAAAAAAACGGAAGGATAAAGACAGAGACAGGCTGCCGAGGTCCAAAACAGCTGACGCCACTTCTCCTAAGCCAGTCGCCAGTTCACCAGTACTCAGTGAGGTGCTTTCGCAGCCCCTGATACCCACTACTTGTGATTCGCAGGCCTCTACTGAGACCCATTCGGAGTCCAGTATGCCGCGAGATGCTTCAACTATGGAACCTGTGGATGTCTCTACCTTGGATGGGTCCAGAGCCTCTGTGCAGGCACCGGCTTCTGAGGGTGTATTCAGGCCTATGGACTTGCATATTAAACCAACGCCTCCTTCTTCTTTTAGGGCTAAATCTCGAACCATGTCTAAATAACCGACGCCCAGGCCGCATGCTCAGGCCTCTATGCCTAAAAAACAAATGATAAGAATGGCTGAAGATCTTATAACTCTAATCAGGGGAAGCCAGCTTCCCCCTTCTAAGAGACCTAGGACTGAAGTTGTTTATGAATCTTCTGACCATGATTCTGATTCTTCCAATGATCTGGATTTGCCCATATCTACTTATGAGGATTCTGATTAGGTTCATAGGTAGGTACTAGGCTATTGGCCCTAGGGCCTATATAAGCCTAGCCAAAAATGTACCCTGGCTTTTGCCACCCAAGAAAATTATTTTCCTGTGCCCCTGTTGAGCAGAGCCACAGAAGTGATCCCTGGGTTGAATTTCCTATTTCCCATCCAGTCATCAAGATTTTTCTTGAAGAGTGCAAATGAGGAGCTTTGTTTGATACAGACAGGTAGTCTGTTCCAGAGTATGGGAAGTCTCTGAGACAGGAATCTATCCCTCCAGCATGTTCTGTTTATTGTGGCGACGAGGTTTAGGTCCCTGGAGCGTGTAGCTCGGAGGGATTGGGATTGCTTTAAGTGGACCATGTCCAACAGCTCTGGGTTTGACATAGCTTTGTTTGTTAGGCAATATGCAACGGAGTAAAGCTGGAGTTTTTTGAGACGGTCTCGTAGGGCATCTGTTTGAGGCCAGTAATCCTCTTTGTGAGGTATTTCTGTGGCCTTTCCAGTTGTTGTAGATGTCTTGTGAGGTACATACCAAAAGGGGCATTGTACTCTATAATGGGTCTAATGAGTGATGAGTAGAGGGGAACAATGACCTCTTTTTTTCTGGATGAGAAACCTTTTGTGATGAGGTGAGCCACGTGGAAGGATTTCCTGACCACTTTGGCAATGTGATTATCAAAGGAGAGACTACTGTCCACCTGTGTCCCAAAGTCTCATCACATTTTCAGTGTTTACCAGCTGTGTGGTAGTTCATGGGTACAGAGTTTTTACCAAAGGGGATGACAATACACTTTTTGTCATTGAGCTTCAGACCATGGCTTTGACACCAGGCATCTGTCTCAGTGAGGACCTTTTGTAGGATGTCCACATTGTTTGGAATTTTGATTATGGCTCCTAGTGTGCAGTCATCTGCAAACTTTGTTAGCCAAAGACCTTCTGTGTTAGCCTGTACTTCAGAGAAGTAGATACCAAAAAGGAGAGGACCCAGGACTGAACCCTGTGGTACTCCACTTGTCACTGGTCTGAAGTCAGATTTGGAGTCTGCTACTTTCACAGTGTGGGTTCTGTCCATGAGCCATTTGGCAACCCATCTTGTGACATAGGGATTTATACCTAGTTTAGTGAGCTTATCTATAATTCCAGAGTGGGGGATGGTGTCGAAAGCCTTGGAGAGATCTAGATAAGTTGTGTGAACCACCTTACCCTTATCTATGGCTTTGGTGACTGCTTCAAAGAAGTTAGTCGGGTTTAGGAGACATGGTCTGCCTTTTACAAATTCAAACTGGATAGAGTCCAGAGTTTGGAGATTACCAATGTCTTTGTTTAGGAGTTCCATGATGATACGTTCCATGGCCTTGCAGACCAGGCTCATCAGGCTAATGGGGCAGTAGTTCCTGGGGTCTGTCGTGGCTCCCCCTTTGTGGAGTGGGATAACCATTGTGGTGCGCCATTCAGTGGGCACAAAGCCTGAGGTGAGGCTATGATTGAACATGGTACTTAGGTAGGGTGCCAGTTCATTCTGTAGTTCATGTAAAACGCAGTCTGGGATATTATCAGGTCCCATGTATGCTGTGTTCTTGGCTTTGGAGAGTGTGTTTTTTACCTGTGCAGCCATGATTACAGGAACTTTACATTCTTCCGGTGTAGAGATGGGCCCTCAAGGGGGTGAGAGGGGGTAAAGTTAGCACTGAATCTATCTGCCAGGATGTTGGCAATATCAGTTGGTTCTGTATATTTAGTGCCATTGTGTTGTAACTCACAGCAGATCTGAGTGTTGCCATTGAGATTCTTGACATAGCTGTAGAATGCTTTGTGCTTGTCTTTAGAGTCAGTGGCAATTTTGTTTTCGTAACTAGCTTTGGAGGATTTTATGAGGGATCTCAGCTTCTTACTAAGGTTGACCCAGGGAGTTCCTCCAGTCATGGGATTTTACTCTTTTTTGCAACAGTTTCTTTCTTCTGTTGTAGAGTTTGTTTATGGCAAAGGACCACCAGATTGACTTTCTTTTTTTGGAGGATAGCATCTTGGTTCTATTAGGGACAGCATGATCCATGCACTCGTGCAAGTGCTTATAAAGTGCATTTGTGTAGGATTCAGCAGTCGTACCTCTATTGTCCGTCTGCATGGGTGTCATGAAGTTTGCCACTTCTGTCTTAAGAAGTGTGAAGTTGGCTTTGCAGAAGTTTTTTATGGTGGTTTCCTTAATTGGGGGTGGGGGCGGGATGTGGATGTCTAGGGTGATTAGCCTGTGATCGGATCTGACCAACAAGGAATTGACCTCTGGTGTGGAACACCGGTTGCCCATGTTGGTAATGACCAGGTCTAGGATATTGCTACCCCTGGTGGGGGTGTGAATAAGTTGATCCAAGGCGTTGGAATTTATGAATTCCAGAAAACTTTGCGCAAAAGAGTTGGTACATGAGTAGTTTTCCCAGTTAATGGTGGGGTAGTTGAAATCACCCATTATTAGGGTGTTGTGTTGTACCCTAATACTTTCCAGTGTATCAAGAAATGAGGAGTTGGAATCCTGAGACATGGTGGGGGGTCTGTAGCTAGCTACAATTTGGATTGCGGTCTTGCCCAGAGTTTGTTGCACTTGGATAATCTCGGATGCATTATGCTGTGCAACTAGCCTGGAGGTGTGGATATCCTTAATGAATATGGACACGCCTCCACCTTTAGTGCTTCATTCCGGGTTAGGTGGCCGAAAAGTGTGGTATGAATTATAGCCTGGTAATTCAGGGGTGCTCTCTGGAGCTTTGAACCAGGTCTCTGTCACTGCACAGATGTCGATGTTCTCCATTTTAAGGAGTGCCTCGAGTGAGTGCATTTTGAGGTTTAGACTTCTAGCATTGAGTAGCATTACCCTCAGATTTTGCTTGCTTGTACTTGTTTTGGTGGTGAATTTGTCATTTGAACCTTGCCTAAAAAAAGCACTATAGGGGTGGCAAGAGCCTTAGCCAGAATCCGGAACCCCAAGGGTGACAGGTGTAGGCCATCTCTGGCAAAGCATTGTGGTCTGTCGATCATTTCGTCCCAGGCAGACAAATACTGGATCCCCTTAGAATGACACCAGAAACTTAGCCAATTGTTGAAGTCAGTCATTTTGTCCTTGTACTGTGGTATCATTATGGGTGATGGCAGGATGCTACTCAGGGCTAGGGTCATACCTGCCTGGGCTCCAAGATCGGAGAGCTCCTCCATGTCTCTTTTCATGTAGTTCAGGGAGGTACGTCTCAGGTCATTCACACCAACATGGACAATGACAGTGTCATATTTGTACTTGTTGCAGAGTGACCTGAGTGCATGCGTTATGTGGTGGATCCTGGCACCTGACAGGCAGCTGACAGTAACTTTCTCCTTGTTTAGTCTGGTGAGTGGAACATCAGTGTGCCTGACTATAGAGTCACCTATGACTAGAGTGTTGCGTACGTTGTTATGCCTTATGGCTGTGGTTGAGTGGCACACTGAGTTTGTGGGCTGTGTGTCATTTGGGTTGTGTTGGGGGGTGGAGTTTGCTTGCATTTCTGCTTTGGAGGTCCCTGATGCTTGGGCAGGTTTTTATTGAGAGCCTCCATGAATGTAGGTGTGTGTTTTGTGTTTCTGTGTGTGTGTTCTGGTGGTGTAGGTTTTGAGGGACTATGTAATGAGTGTGGTGTGGTGCAAGTGTTTACCTTCTCCTCTTGACTGTCCAGTCCAGTCTTGGGTGAAGAGAACTTTGCTTCCAGTTTGGCTATATAAGTGCATCTCTCACAGGTTGTAGTGTTGGGTGGTAGGAAGAGAGGGTTGTCTGTGTACATGAGGCAATTGCTGCATTGCCCCAAGATGCCCAGATTCATCAGGTAGACAGGAGTAATCACCAGGAGCTGACCCTTAGACATGCCTGGATAGGTGCTTATTTATTAAGCACTAAAAACTGCTTTCCTCTAGACAAGTGAGGAAAGTTGAGTGCTGTAGTAATTTGCAGCTTATTTAGTGCTTACAATGAGTTCTGAACAAGTGCTGAGTTCAAAGAAACAGATTTGAGTGCTGAAACTAGAAAACTGGCTAGTTCTAAGAAACAAAATTAAGCTAGAAGGCTTACCTCAAAACAGAAAGGCTTGGGGCTCAGAAGCCTACAAACAGTCTAGACCACTTACAGGAAAGAAGCTTAAATTTATTTATTTTTTTTTTTTTTATGCAGAGGACTCTATTCCCTCTGCTTCCCCTCCAGAGGATTTTTCTTTTGGTGAAACCTTACATACTCTAAGGGAACATTTCCACTGGGAAAGCCAGGATTTTTCTGATTCAAAAAAGAGGCTTAGGGATTTCTTACTCCTGCCTCTGCATAGGCCTTTAGCTATTCCTCCAGTACTAGACATTGTTGATGCTTTTTCGGACTCTAGTTTTGGCCCTGATTCCTTGCCTCCTGCTCCCAGAAAGCCTGACAGATATTACAGGGTTCCTGATTCACACAAGTTCCTTTTTAAAAATCCAATTGCAGATCCAGAGACTATTTCACAGGGACCCAAGGGCATTAAGGCTTCTGCTGCTAAAAATCGTACCCCTTCTGATAGAGACTCCAGGGCACTGGATAGATGGGGTAAGAAGGTTTGCACTTCTGCAACCTTGGCCATTAGGGCTTTAAACCGCCAGTTTCATATGTTAAAGTATCAACAACATGTTATTGGATTGCTTAAACAGAAAATGATGTTGATTCTGGACTGTGTGGAAAATAAAGAATTACAGGATTTAATGCATTCTGCTGAACAGTTTGGAAAACATACTTTGCAATGCGGATTTGGTTCTTTAGAGGCTTCTTGCAGGGCTGCTGTTACTGGGTCTGTGCTCAGAAGGCATGCTTGGCTTAAGGAGCAATCTTTACCTGATCATGTTAAAGCTAAATTGTTGGATGCTTCCTTAAATCAGGACCGCCTGTTTGGCAACAAGGCTGAGGAAGTTCTTAAAAAGATGGAAGATAAAGCTAAATCTATGCAAACTGTTAAAGATTTCTTACAAGTTCAGCCTCCTAGATTTAGTAGGCACTGGCCTTCTAAGAATTGGTCCTTTCCAGCCTCTTCAAGATCTTCTCAAGCCAAGCCCAGACATAGCAGAAACCACAGGTTTCAGTCCCGGGGGACACACAAGACTAAACAGTGGGGGGTTTCCACACCCAAATCAGGGAGTAGTAAGACTCCCCCTATGGAAAACAGTCTCAATGACTTGCTTCTAAAACTTACAAGCACTTCCCAACTGAATGCTCCTTTAGGCGGAAAGATTGGTCTGCAGGCCAAAAACTGGGAACTCATTACCCAGGACAAATGGGTTTTAAATACAGTGTCCCAAGGATACAAATTTCACTCCCATACCTTACCAACACCAAGTGGGTGGTCAGATCTACCCCCAAATCAGTGGACAGAGGTCCAAAATCAAGTACTCTCTCTCTTAAGCATGGGAGCTATTCAGTTGGTACCAGAAGAGGAAAAGGGACAAGGGTTCTATTCGAGACTTTTCCTAGTACCCAGAAAAGGCAGTACATGGCGTCCTATCCTGGAACTTTCTACTCTAAATACCTATCTGGTGATTCCAAAATTCAAGATGGTGACTCTTCATCAGCTGCTTCCTATGCTATGCAAAGATGCATGGTTGGCAACAGTAGACTTAAAAGAAGCATACCTGCACATCCCCATAAGGGAGTCTTGCAGAAAATACCTACGCTTCAAAGCAGGCTACATGCACCACCATTTCTCTGCACTGCCCTTTGGCTTATCTACTGTGCCCCCAGGTATCCACAAAGTGCCTAGCTCCAGTCATTGCATTCTGCAGGCAAAGAAATATTCACATATGCCCATATCTGGATGATTGTCTAATTCAGGCAGAAAGCAAGGACATACTTTTGAATCATCTGGCCTTTGTTCAAAGGGTACTGACTTGTCTGTGGTACACCATAAATGAAAAGAAATCACAACTGGTACCCTGTCAACAAATTATATTCCTGGGAGCAAGCTTGAATACAACTTCCCAGATGGCTTTTCTCACGTCAAAGTAACAGATTCATTTGACAACCTACTTCAAACAAGCGACCATGAAAACTCAAGTTATCTGCAAGGCAAATACTGCAAGCCTTGGGGTTTGTGGCCTCATGTATTCTTCTAATTCCATATGCAAGGCTGCATATGAGGAAACTGCAATGGTATCTCAAAAGCCTATGTTGTCAACATTCTCAGGATCTAGAGGCAATAATTCCTATCATACCTTGCCTACATCTAGAGTTCCTTTGGTGGGCAGAGGCCTGCCACCAAATCAGGGGTCTACCATTCACACCACCCCCTGCCACCCAAACTTTAACAGCAGACGCATCAGACTATGCATGGTGGGCTCACCTGGCAGGGAAGTGCATTCAGGGCAAATGGAACCCAAGTTTAATGCACCTGCATAACAATCAAAAAGAAATGTTAGCTGTACAGAATGCTCTGACAGTCTTCAAGGACCACATTCTTCCAGGACAATTAATGATAAAGATGGACAACGCCACTGTTACGTGGTACATAAACAAGCAGGGGGGTACACAAAGTGATGACTGCAACAGTGAATACACTTGAACATCTAAATTTATGGTAAGTGTACACAACTGTACTTTATTAGGAATGTGTTTTTGTTAATTTAAAACTGCCTTTGCATTCATTAGTTGGTGCATAGGCCAACTTGGCACAAGTGCCTTTTTTGGGGGGGTGGGGGGGGTGGCTTTGATTACTGTATGGGTAAGTGACTTGCTCAGATCACTCATAATGCATTGCTGTCTGTTGTTTATTATGATATATGCATTGCCTTCTCTCTCTTTAGCAATCCAGCTGATAATCCTTCAGCAACTCCTTTGGTCTTTTTCCCCATTTCCTAAAGGAATACTCACATCTCAGGTCTTCCATGTAGTAAAATTCTCTGTCGGTCTCTGGCACATTTAAGTTTTTTTTTGCTTCTCTGATGATCTTAACAGAAGTTACAGAAAAAACAATTTCGCTTTTTCAGATAGCAATACAGTTCTTACCCTGCAGAATGCGTACAATAAACTACAATTTCAGTTCTGTTTTTTAGCCAGCTTTTTGCTATTCTTATTTCTGTAGCCTTTTCTCATGTATTACTTTCCCTCACAGAACTGTAAGAATTGCTTTGTTACTGTGTATGTATAGTAAACTGGCTTTGTAATATTTGTGGTTTCCTTCTACAGTTTTGCCAAGGATTGAAAATGGCAGCAAATGGCCAACTGATATTTCAGCAAACAAGGGTGCTACAATGATGTTAGAGTGTAAAACCACTGGGATACCTCAACCAGTAGTGACATGGCTAAAAGATGGTCGACCTTTACCAGCCAGGCAACGCTTCTCCATTCAGAATGCAGGACAGTTACTACAGATTCGCCAGGCCGATGTCCATGATGCAGGTCGTTATACCTGCAGAGCATTGAATGTTGCAGGTCAAGCAGAGAAGAAGTTTGATTTGACTATCCAGGGTAAGTAGTTCTAGCAAATTACATGACAACAAACATCGTATAGTCTACATTTCAGAACTGTCACTCATTATTTTGAGTGGATCGATTGCTGGCAGTGCAGTATAACTGGGGTGCTACACTCCTGAGTGTGGCATCTTTCACATGAGATGTTAAACTGCAGTCCCATCTGCTTGAGTTGGTGGTAGCTCAGCTGGATGTAAAAGATTTGTCTCCCCTGAAAAGATGCCACTAGCCTAGTTGGACTAATCTGGTCAACAAAAAATGAATGAATGAATAAATAGGTAAATAAATACACTTGAGTGTGGTATGTATAATTCATTATTTTCTTATCATGCCCAGATAATACTTGTTAGACAACATAGGAGAAGAAAAATGTATACACACTATACTAAAGTATATTTATGTATTTATTCATTCGCTCTTTTTTGACCAGATTAGTCCCACCAGGCTAGTGGTCTCTTTTCAGGGGTGATCTGAGGTAGTATTAAATCTATTAAGGGAAATGTGGCCAGAGCAGTAGAGACATCTCCTACTTTTTTCATTAGATGCAGTGGGATCTTTAAATCTAATCAACAAAGAATAAATAAATATGCTTGAGTATAGTATGTATAATTTATGCTTTTTTCCTGTCTTGCCCAACAAGTATTTCCATTTCTCCACTAACTTACTTTAGTGCAATAAGAAAGGGTGAGCTTAAAAATGTATTTGGGTAGTTGTGCTTAAGTTTTGTCATGTTGTATTTGTACCAATGAACTAATGGCTGTAAAGGGCATAGTGCATTATTCACATTATTATGCTGAGTTTAACAACAGGCAGTTGTTATATGTCCAAGACTGTTTATTGATTTATTGAGCAGGGACACTTTATAGAATAGTTTTGGTAAAGAGACAAAACCATACGTCATGCAGCAAAAACCAGCACAAAGTACCTGTAAAACATGTCCACTTACTGAAAAGAAAAATTTCAATAAATAAATTAAACTGTTAAATCAAAACTAAATACTCATTCAATACCAAAGTCGGGTCTAAAATTTAGACACTGTTCTGAAAAGACAGTATTTTAAAAATTTCCTAAAGGAAGATTTCGTCTTAGATATCCAAAGCATGAAAGGTAGTGCATCCAGAGAACTGTAGTTAAATAGATAAGGAAGCAATAATCAGATGACATAAGGAATTGCCAGTAGTGTCCAGTGAGTGAAACAGAAATTAGTTAAAGTGCAGGGAACTGGCAGCTTGGTCAGTTATTGGAGACACTGGTCATTCAGGACTCTGTAAGTAATGACTGAGTTTTTCACTGACTGGAACATAACTAGTGGTGCACTTCCAACACAATGGGTGGAATATGATTTCAGTGCCCATTGGTACTGTAGGAGTAGACTTCTGTAGCCACTGAAGTCCAAACACATCAGTCTATGAAAATCTGAGAATACTGCAACGACCAAGACAGGAGGGACACCAAGCAGTGGGTTACTGTTTCCAGGCTGGACGTAAGCAACAGCTGCTTAATGCGGGAAATGTAAATGAGATGAAAATATGGTGATTTTATAAAAATTAGAACCTGATCCTTGACTGTTACTGTGTTGGTCGGTAACAGCCCATTGTTCTGCACATTCCTTTGAATTCCAACTTGTTTCATTTGCAAAAACAAGTGGAGACATATAAGGGGCTTGAGAAAGTTGAACAGTGCCATGGACTTGCATCTCTTTAGTTTTATTTGGACCAAGCCTGGGTCAGCTCTGATTTCACAAGTCTAACTTAGAAAAAAGCAATTTTTGAGAAGGCTGAAATCAGACAAATGCTCCAGAGAAAGGATGAATATCATGAGTGTAAATGTGATGTTGTATACCTTTCCTCACCATGAATGGAGTGTATACAGCATGAAGAGCAATGCTGACAAAGCCTAACTATAAAGAATCCCATAATTCAATAGGCAAGTGTGTGAGGAATTAACTTTGGACCTCCCACCTCAACTAGGAAATCCCAGGGGAGGACTGAAGAGGCCATAGTGGCTATGCATGTTTTCTAGAATGATGCTATGCTCCACAGTTTAGATGTGGCCTGAGGACCAGAGCTGAATGTAAAAGTTGGTTCCCTGTCACTAAGAGGTGTCTCATAACCCTTAAACCTATTTACCCTATGCACTTTACAAGGAACATAATCATGCCAACCCTTATGAGATATAATTAAGACTGGACAAACATGAAAACCAGACAATTGATTCAATGCAGAGGTCACTAAGGAGTTATGGAAAATGAGCAGTGTCCAAGACCTAATGATAACTGGCAATGTAATCCAGTTGGAATGGGTTTAGCAAGAGAACTAAGCCACTGAAAGGGATCTTCTTTGAACTCATATATGTTGTCATCTCAATATTGATTGACATCAGAAGTAACCCAAGGGGGAAGTAAGCCAAGCTATTGCCACTCTAAGAAACTGCCTTTGTTTCCAGCTCACATATAAATATATCTGTTAAGAAAATCAAGTGAAGAGAGTGGCCTCTGATATGAGCGGTAGAGAAAATATCCTGAACCGGGCAAGTTCCTCTCTAATTTGTAGGAATTTGCTGGCAAACCCGACTGAATTATGTCTGAATCCGGTATTGAAATCTATAGCCACAATCCATTATGGATAACGATACAATGAGTTATTGTGAGATTCAATGAGCTACAAAAGGGAGAGCCAATATAACTGGGTGGACATTAGATGAGGAGAAATGTTCCTGGCAGTCTGTTACCACAGACATAGATTTATAATTTTCAAAAAAATGAATTTTTTTTTCATGAGATGAAATCTGGACACTATATGTGTAATTTTGAAGTGCAATTTCCAGTAATTCATGTGATTTCATTATCATTTTTAGTGAATTTCTATTATATGCTAAATTAAAACATTCTTTGTACACTACCTCAATAAAGCGAGTTGTTATGAGTAGTTAATATGAAAAGAAATAAGGGTTGCAGTATGAGTGTTGTTGCCAAGGATGTCAAATTCCATGAAAATGCTGTGTTGTCTAATACAAAGTACAAATTCATGGTTTTGCAGTATTTTCTCCAATGGAAAGTCAGTGGCCATCCCCATTATCTATCTGAGATCCAGCCAAAATCTAACACCAGATAGACCCTACTCAGATAGCTAGATGAAATAGCTAGAACTAACCATATGAAGGCTGACATTTTTATCCATCTTTGCCAATCCCATAGTTAGGGAAGTGTAAAGTGGATGGCTGCCCTAAGTACAAGTTACTAGGGGGTGCATTCAGCATTGCAGAAGATTTTGCCAGTCAGGAATGTGTGCAGTGAAAGCAGTCACTTTTGGTCCTCAACTTTATGTTGAGGGGTGCCACTATTGGGACTGTCCAGGAGCCCTGATCTATGCTTCAGTATTAAATTTAAATTAGAACTCTTGTATCTTGTCATGGGTAACTGCAGGACTGATTTAGTAATTAATCAGATATTATACAGCAGAGCATGGGTCAAGGTCTTATGATGACAGGTGCCCTCTACTCCATAGGAAACTCTTAAGAAAAATGCTCACTTCTTTCCTAATTACATTTCCCCCTAGGATGTTGGGTAGTGGGTCACAGTGGAAACCACCTCCTTCCAATTCTTTCAGGCTAGAAACCCACCTGTTCTACTGCCCCCATCCAGTAGTATTTTGTAGACATGAGTGAGCATCAGTGTAAAGTTTCAAAAGGAGGACAAGTTAACTTGGATGAGTGGCATGCAGGTAGGAGAGTCTATCATAGGAATAATCCAACCTTGATAGGGATCAAAAGCCGAGGTCAGTAAGCTTCACTAAAGAAAGTTTATAAATAAATAACAGATGACAGAAGTCATGGTTATTTATTAAATAATCTGCCATACATTGCCACTCTACCCAGAAACCGCTCCTAAAAAAAATGTTGTAAAGAAGGTACTTCAAACAGTGACTAGATTTTTTGTAATGGGACTAAATAGCTATAATGCAGTGAACTAAGGGATTTAAAAGAGAAACAGATCAAGCAAGGACAACTCATTTGATATGTTCCAGTAACTCCTGCTGCTAGCTATTAGCAACAAACAACACCTTGGTAGCTAACTGGGAAGAGTTTGCTTTATCAAGAGCAATTGTGTCAAGTAGGACAGATTTACAGAACTGATCCTTTCTACAAAGTGGCGCTGACTTGGAATTAGTGTACTTAAGGATTGTACTGTTGTCAAACATCTCATCTCATGCTGACACATACTGGACCCCCATAGAATGATGACTCGTATTTAGCCAGTTGTTAAAGCCAATCATCTTTTCTTTTAAACTCTGCATCATTTTTGGTAATGGAGGGATTCACCAAGAATGATCTGTATCTCTCATTCCAAGGCTTCTGCATACTGGCAAAAGCTTTTGCTGCCACCATTGTGCATTTTTACACAAGGTCCAACTAATGGACCTCCTAACCAAGCCTTCAATCCAAATCTACCACTGGACCATATTGATGTGGCTCTGCTTAACGCTAGCAATCTAAACAACATACTGACGGACCTTAAGGCTCTTCTGCATTTGAAGCACGTCCATGAATGCGTTTCTGATTTAAGTGCTCAGAGAGAGCTCCCTCAGTACCTGGATTTTGTGCTTTCCACTCATTTACACCTGATGGAAACTGTAGCAATATCTTAGGGACCACAGTACCTCAAGACAAATAACCTGCAAACCCTCAAGTCGAGCGTATAGAGATTCAAATCATGCAGATATGATTTAATATCAAATCATTGTGAGCTATAGAATTCCCTCCATGTCTCCACTCCATAAAATCACACAACACTACTAAATATTCTTGTCGAAGTCCCAATAAGCAGGAATGCTGTTATTCTAGGAATGGATATTTTAACTACCCAGTGATTAACTGGGGGAACTATATCAGCAACAAAGGTAAGCTCAAAGATTCTTAGATTTTGTGAACATGAACTCCCTGGACTAGCTCGTAAATGAACCCGCTACAGAATAGAATATACTTGACCTGGTCTTAAGCTTAGCTTCTAAATGCACCGTCCCCAAGCTATCCTCCCCCTCACTGGTCAAGTTAGACAAACTAGTAACCTTTTCTATCAAAATCTCCAAGCGGATGGACTCAATAATCACAAAAGTCAAAGTCTTTAAACATTCAAACATCCTAAAATTCTATGATGGTCTTTACATTGGAGAAAAACGATATTACCCACAATGCTGATAATGCATGGTGGTCCTCTTGCATTAATAAACTATGTAATAAAAAGAAGAAATTCCTAAAACTGTATTGCAGAACAAATGACCCCCAAACTAAGGAGAATATCCTATAGTTAGATATAAGAAGCTAAAATGTGACGTAAGAAAAGGAAAAGCATATTATGAACTCTGTCTAGCCACAGAAGCCAACAACAATCATAAATCCTTCTTTAGTTATGTCAGGAAAAATAAGTAACATGCAACATTGCTCATGATGGTACCATCGACTCAGATCTAGTGAATATAGATAGCTAATTGAATGAACTCCAAATTGACCTTTCTGTGGTTAGGTGGATAGCCAAGCTGGTTTAAAGATATGTCTAACACTGTGAGAGTCTGGGGAGGATCCTCTAATTACATGAAGATGATCAGTGGAGTCCTGCAGTAATCAGTTCTGAGACCTCTGTTGTTTGGTATCAACTTCTCCAATCTCCAATTATCAAATGAGGATCTCTGGTTAACAATGTTAGCAGATGATTGTAGGCTGTGAGTTGTTGCCAAGTCCCCCTGACATACATGCATTCTGTCAGGGCTTCTAATTGTTAGTAGTTGGTGTTCTACAAACAGACTCAAACTCAGCATCAAATAGTGCAACACTGTCACATTTGATGAGCACATCCTAGCTGTTACATACAGCATTGATAACCTGCCATTTCCAAATTAAAATGTTGTGAGAGTTTGGTTCATTGGTGGACAGATTCCTTATGTTCAATCATCACATTGCAACGGAGGTTAGGAATTCCTTTTACCTTTAACATCTCATAGCTAAAAGTATTTCTTCCAGATCCAAAAAAGTCCTCAGCTCCTTGTACTCCACACTTATTAGACCCATCATTAAGTACAATGTTTCCTTAGTGATGTACCTTACTAAACATAACAAGCAATTGTAGAGACCCGAAAGGTTTGTAACTAAAATAACAAGTACTTAAAAGGCTTAAACTGTCAGGAAAGGCTAGGGGCTTTGTCCCCCTACTCAGTTTTTGTACACTCCTTACGGATGACTTATGCCTTACTTATAGGGCTATAAGGGATCCAGTAGTCCAAGAACTCTTATACCTCAGTAAATCAAACAGTCCAGCTAACAGTAGTGCCAGAGATCTAAATCTACTGTAACCAATAAATAATACTAGGAAGAGAAGATAGATTTGTCATGCATTGTCTCCACCTTCTCTACAGCAAACTCCCTCTCCAAGTTAAGTAATGTAACACACTGTCTGATTTTAAAAAAGAGCTGGATAAGTACTCTCAAATTTAGCCATAGTATGACTGATTTGATCCCCCTTGACAAAAGGAGCCAAGACCTAAGGATAGGTACTGACAAGATGGAAATGGCCTTGTGGCTCTGTTGCCTTGTAACTCCTATGATCTAAACATGTCATGTCTGTCTCCTTAGTAATAGCTGCACTGATGTCTTTTTGCTGTTCTGCACTGGAGCATAGATGTACAAAATGTTTTATAAATTTACTTTTGCAGCTTATATTTCATTGCAGTGATGTAATACCCATGTAACTGTTATGGTATTTTATATATGTAATCTCTTATTTCTTTGCAATTGTCCTTATCCTAGTGGTTCAGGTCATAGCTGAAAGTGGTCTTCCGGCCAGTTCACCTACCTAATTAACAAAGCATTCATTACATTAAATAAAATAATAATAAATAAATAAAGTGCCTTACCAGTAACCATAATCTGGTCTGACCACCCAGCTTTTCAGAAATGATCGAGACGAACAGGAACAAGTAAAATCAGGCTTTATTTTAACATAAATTCAGTTTGTACTCCAGTTAAGCACTTTTATCAGAACTGTTCTTATGAAGTCCATGGAGGACACAAGGGCTTAACTGGAGTACAAACTTGATTTTATGTTAAAATAAAGTCTGATTTTACTTGTTCCTGTTCATCTCGATCATTTCTAAGGAACCGGGTGGTCTGAACAGATTTTGGTTACAAGTTTTACATTGTGCTGGCTTTGTTCTGGTTTTCACCTCCTTGCCTTACCTGTAAACCTTTGGAGAATCCTAGCTGTGACATGACTATCTTTGGAACAACAAGATTTGCCCCTTTCAGGTGGCTGTTGTGAGACCTGAAAAACTTACATTTAAATGGAACAAGTGTGGCTATACCAGTAAATTCCTTCTAGAAATAGTTTAAAATTCTGCTGTTTATGACTATTTGAATTATAGCCATACTGTTACTTACACTTTGTTGACAGCTATTATAACTATTAAACACACAAACACGACCGAACCAAATGGCCACGTTCAGTAAAACACAGAGAGAGAGAGAGGATTTGAGCAGTTTCATCCCTTTTATTTCACAAAACTTTTTCAGAGTAAAACCACTCTCTTACATTATTGAATTTATGAGCTTAAAAAGGTCACATGACTTTACTACATCACTAATTAACTTGTATGTCAAACATTTAAAGTCATTATAACTATATTTCAGTTTTTATCCCAGCTTTCTCTTCTCCTGTTTATGCAAATTGCAAAAACATTTTTGTCTGAAACATAATGCATATATAAATCATTACTGAGGCATAGTCACTACAAAATGGCATCTGAGTCCACCTGCTCACTGACAATAATATGCTTTATGTCAGGGGTCACTAAGGTGGATATTCTAAAATTCTAATACAAAAGTATTGATATCTTCCAAATTTACAAGCCTCTGTCTAATATAGCAAATATTGCCATATTCTGTTAAATGTTAATATTTGACACGCCTTTTGTGGGTACCATATGATGAATTATGAAACTGTCATTACACATATCTGTAACAAAAGGTAATTTTGTTTAACAGTGTGACATAAGCATGCTGTAGTTATGAAGTTTCCCTTTGGGCTGAAACTGCATGGGGAAAATGCTGCAGGTTATCAGATGCAGTCTGTCAAAGTTAAGGAGAACCACCTGACACTTTTTTCTGCTACAAGTTGTTCTGTTATGCACTCAATTTTTAAATTATTATTAGTATTAACATTTTGAACTCCATCTCCCCGAAATCTCTTTCCTTGGTTCTCTTGATAGACTAACCTTTCCCATGTTGTACATTTACTGTTTTTTCCACTTTAGACCATATAAGTTCAACAACCAATGAAACAAGCCTTGATCACTGCCAGTATGTCATGAAAAGAACGATGTTACGATCACAAGGGTTACATTATGCATCATACCTCTCAACTGTCCAGATTCTCCCAGAATGTCCAGATTTTTGTCTCATAATTTGTTTGTTCCTCATAAAATTTCTAGTTTCCTGGCAAATCATTAACAATTAAAGTCACTAAATAATACTAAATAATGACAGACATCTGAGTTTCAGACTTCATATCCTTCAGAAAATACATAATAATGCTAAACCTGTTATTCTATCAACTTTCTAAGTTTATAATAGCAGTATTTAAAATCTGTCCCTATTTTTGGTCCTTTGTCTCTGCATTATTTTACGCTTTGTCCAGATTTCTTGCACTGAGAGGTTGAGAGGTATGTGCATGACCTTTGCCATATGGGTTTCACAGACTTGGCATTATGTGTTACCCTTGTCATGTGAGGATCACAGGCATGACATTGACATGTGAAGATCATAGGTTTTGCATTGTGTCACCACTGCTGTGTGAGGATCACAGGATTGGGAGCATGTGTCACCCTTGTCATATGAGGATCACAAGATTGACACTGTGCTAACCCTTTTCATATAAGGATTAGCAGCATGGAAATTTGCGACACACGCTTCAGAGCAAGAAGGGAGCCTGCCCCTGAGTTTGTAGAAAGACAGACATGCAGTTGCAGTAATTTCTGAGCTCTCCTGGCATAATTGCACACACAAACATTCATCTAGAGAAGATGAACCCCAGTGCCCCCCAAGGGCCATTCATATATTGCCATTCTTCTGAGTAGTCCTTTGATAGCTGGGTAAGTATCCTGGTCTAGTACTTCAGTGCTGATGTCCTGAGGATGGACATCTTGCAGCTGGATCAGAAACTTAGCCACCTGTATGGCCCGCACCTCATATCCGAGTCAATTCCAGAACCTATATTTCTGCCACTGAAGGCAGAAACACAAATACTGTATAGTGGATGGGCTATACTGTTTGACAAATTCTGCAGATGAAAAAATAACATTGGCTACATTCTAGTTTATTCTTACTTTAATAGTCTTTACTTTACAGTGGCTTTTCTTTATACTTGAATGTCAAGTTGAAGATTAGGTCACTAACTCCTTAGCATTGACTGTACAGTTTTCAAAACCACCGCTAATAGAGCAATGCAGTAATTATTGCCCATCCATGGGTAAGGCTAAACTTACTCAAGACCAGTGAAGTTTAATTTTGAGGGAAAATTCCTGTGGGTATATTTTTGTGTTAGTAAATCCAGCTACAGGCATTGTCAGACAGTAATGACTGATGTTATGCAGTGTGGTTATTTAAGAATTGTCTTTCCTCTCTACATTACCTCTATTGTATGGTGAAGTGTCTTCATTTTCTTCTTTTGCCCTTTTGCACTAAAATATGTCTGTTTAAACATGCAGAAGATGCAATATGAATATCCTTGTGTGTGGCAACATACAGTACACTAATGGACTGCAGTTTGCAGCATGAATTTTGTAGTTCATTGGGTCTAGGTGATTTGGTCACTGTTGATATGATACCCCCAACCCCATTTACATAATGAGAAAAACGGGGTTGATGCTAATGCCAGTCTGGTGCAGTGATTGTTTGGGGGAAGGCTTTACTTCTATTTGTGTGGCAGTCACCATTGTTGTCATTATTTCAGGAAGCTTGAATGGCCAGAGTGGACTTCAGACAGTGATTCTTTGCATTGGTATTGCAGGTTAACAGACTGTGGAGCTCACTTTTCAGCAGCCTAATTATCTAATTCAGGTCATATTCTGATTGTCATTGTATAGTTTGCTACATTGGCTAAAATAACAGCTGCACTGCAGCCTATAATGACAAGCAAACATCAAACAAAGAGTAGCTGTAGTGATTCCTTATGTTTGTCCAGCATCCTTAAATATAACCCAAGCAAAATTCTTTACAAAAGATTTAGTTTAGCTCTGCATTTCTAATTATCTGAAATTTAAAATGCAATAAAATCTCTTCTATGACACAAAGATTTTAATTATTTATTTATTTGAATTTGTTTGCTGGTATGGTGAGTTGGTCAGAAGACACTTTGGGCACAGCTTGTATCATTAAGGCAAGTAGCAGAGCAGACAATGCAGTTATATAGACAGATCAAATATTTATTACAAGAAGATATTAAACAGTTTATATGTATGTATGTATATCACCCTTGAAAGACAGTAAAGTGAGTATGCAGGTATTACACTGTGGTCAAATTGTGGTTATTACCACTGGATAGAAAATAGAAGGAATTAAAAACAAAACAATTTTGAATGTATGCATATACTTTTTGTAATATGTTAATAGAAGACTGCTATTTATGATTAGTAATGTTAATGGAAGAAATACAGGCACACATTATCATTTTATTCGTAATTATACATATGGTTACACATATCTTATCAAAAGAGGCTCTATATTTAATTCTAACAACAGTGAAGGTGCGATTCTAGACTGGATATTGATCTCTGACCCCAGTAAATTTACATCCTCTGGAACCTATCCAAGCTTACTTAGGGACAGCCACCTAGCCTATACCTATACCCATGAAAATACCCCCCCCCCACCCTAACACTCACCAAATTAAAACATCTCACATTTTAAATTCAATAAAGATTCCTTTATAAGTAGATCAAAAGCCTTTCATTGGTCTGCCTTAAAAACTCTCCCATTCAACAAAGGTGGTCAGTACTTTTAATACCTTATTCTTACCTGGTCTAAACATCCACTCCTTAAAAACTCCCTGTAACCCGTAATTCTTTAGAAAATTACTCAAGTAAAAAAAAAATAAATATATATTATAGCTGTCTATGGTTTCAACACAAAAATAAAAATGACCAGCAAAAATTCTGGCTATCAGTGCATAACTTGTTACATCCGGGCCCAAATAAGGAACCCATCCTTTCTCATAAAAGGTCACCAATAGAAACTGTTACCTGATTCATACCTATTTCACAGAAAGCATTGCCTCTTTAACTAAAAACTCTTCTCTCCCATCCACTGCTTCAACCAACCCCCACAATAACATTCAGTCCTAGGATTTTTGCATTCAGCAAGTTAGAAAAATGATATTATTCTCCATACACCATACACAGTAACACTTCCTTTATTTTCCCCTCACTGGCCACACATGGAACTAATTCACCCTATGTATCCATTGCTTGCAACTTCCACATAGGGCCAGTCTCTACATCAGTGACAGAAAAAAATTCTAGTTAAACTCAAAGCCTACTCCACTGAAATTGACAATCTCCCACCTGAATTCTTAAGGATAGCTGCTGATATGATAGCAAACCCAATCTCCATCCTTTTCAATTGATCAGTAGTTGAATCCTATGTACCCTCATTATGAAAAAAAGTCATATGTTATCCCTCTTCATAAAGGGGACATCTCTGCTGATGTCTCCAACTTCTGGCCTATTGCAGTATTATCACTTACTTCAAAAAGTTCTTCAGAGATGGATTCACAAACAACAACTCCACTATCTCCTACAAGAACGGCTCTTAATATCCACCCGACATGGCTTCCTCCCAGCACACAGTACAGCTACTGCACTGTCATTCACTGACATTCTAAACAAATACAGAAACTCATGGCAAAGTTGTTCTCTTCCGATTACTCTGTCTAAAGCCGTCAGTACAGTATCTCATCCTAAACTCATGTACAGATGGTATCAACTTAGACTATCCCCTTCTTCATTACAGCGGTTCAGTAGCTAGTTAGCTGACAAGTTTAATTCTGTAAAATGAATGAATACTCTCTCTCTCTCCTAACTACCTTCCTACCTGCATGTCTCTACTGGTGTACGACAAGGCTCAGTTCTTGGTCCCCTCCTTTTTTATATCTTTATCAATGACCTCTATACCTCCACAGCTCCAGCCTCTCTTATACAATATGCTGATGATTCCACACTTGTATGTGTATCTAACAACTTGCCCCAGTTCCTCCATATTACACAAGAAGCTTGTTCCTCAGTTGAGAAATGACTCCATAATGCCCAGCTACTACTCAACCCTAAAAAAACAGTTACTCCTGTTGTCCCAAATCACACACAAATGACAAAACAAATTTCTTGTCACTAAACACAAATGAATATTTTCCCATGCAAAATTTCTTGGCATGATTATGGATAATAACCTTGAATTTGACCTGCATATTCAAAATAACTTAAAAAAAGTCTCACCAAAAAATTGTAATACTCTACAGGTAAACAAAAAACTGGCCCCAAAAGGTATTGAACCAGTTGGACAGGGAAACAAGATACAATGCTTTATGCTTATCAAATGATACATAAAAATCAATATAATACTCATTCTGAAGGAGGTATGGGCCTCTTTGAAATTGATAACATGTATAGATCTGCAATTGTAGGATCTGCTAAACCCAAACAATGTGAAAGTTCTGAAATACAAAGAGGACAAATCTAAGATGACTTACCTGCTTAGTTTAGCAAAAGCGTACCGGTGTCATGCGGGAATGGAAACCAGATCAGAAGTAGACAAAAATCAGACAACTGAATGTGCAAAAAAAGAAAGAATATAAGGAGAGGGATCAGATGAGAAGGCAAGAAATGTGGAAAAATAATAAATATAGTTACAAGTACAGAAAACTCCTGGAACAATCTCATGTCAATCAGGATCTGATGGAGGAGTGGTTAAGAAGAGGTGAATGTAAACCAACAGATGAAAGGTTAATATTAGCATCCCAGGATAGAGTAGATTATGCACACATTGGATTACAAAATCCATTTAACATGTGGAGGAAATAGACTAATGTAGGTTCTATAAAACCGAACTGGAAACAATTACATGTCTTGTTGCTGGATGTGATACACTAATGAGAGAGGGCCTGTATATTGAAAGTGATAATGTGGTAAGACTGTTGCATTGTGTATTGTGCAAACATTGTAATATTGTAGTAGCTGAGAAGCATTGGAAACATGAGTCACAAAGCATTATAGAAAATGATGAAGCTTATATTACATAGGATTACCCATTGATGACAGTTCAAAAAATAGATGCACGAAAACCAAATGAAGTAGTCTGCAAAATGAAGAGAAAAGTAGCATTGATCATTAAAATTGCTACACCCAGTGATTACAGTATCTTATGTGCAGAGTGACACAGTCATAAAATACCAGGATTTGCAGGAAAAAATGAGGGTCATGTGGAAAAAGGATACCCAGACAATTCCAATAGTTGTAGGAGCAATTGGTCTCATAAAAAGAATTTATATTCTTGTTTAGATATGTTACAGATACATGGAACTCCATATGAATTGCAGGAGTCGTTTTTGGGCACATTGCAGGTGCTGCGAAGAGCACTTTTAACTAACTTCAAAGATTGAAAGAATGCCTATTTTATGAACTTTAACCATACTTTGATTTAAGAATGGGGGTCCACTCCTATCATGGTATTAAAAACCCATAAGAGTTAAAAATTAAACCAAGGCATAAAACTTTCTTAGTAATGCCACCAAAACCACTCTTGCCACCAACTACTGTATCCTCTCTCTTATATGGTACATCTTCCTAGCTAACCTTCAGGCTACAGTTAGAAATATGCTGGAGGCATGCTATAATAAGGTTGTAAAACTTGTCACCAACAAACAATACCACATCAACCACTATTGTGCCCTTAAGGCATTGAATTAGCTTGAACTTCCTTGGCAATTGGATTACATGCAGCTTATCTCCACACACAACATTGTTCACAAAGCCGATGACTGTCTTGCTTTTAGTCCTATTCTCCATTCCTACCATCTTAATAGACTACTTTAGTTCTAATAAACATCTTCTCATCATGTATAAACCCCACAAATCCTCTGGCTGAAGTCTCTACTCATACTCATTTGCTAAATAATGGAATGCTCCCCCATGGAAAATTAGATCTACCTCTAACCTCTCCAACTTCAAACACCTACTAAAAGACCCATCTTAATAAAACTTGTCTATTCCTGCACTACCCCCTGACTGAACTAGTCCCTCTTTTATCTGCTTTCTGACATACTTCCTTCCAAATCCTACTCTCTCAACATAGTCAGTCTAATTCTTAGGTAAAGGACAGCTATAATTTTGCCTACGTTATGTTAGCTAGTTATCTCTGATCCAAAAATGTGTAGTCAGTGTGTATGATGTCATATCTCTGATTCAAACATGTGAACTCAGTGTGTATGATGTAATTTCTATGAAGTGTGACTGAAGTAGCCAATTCTTTAACTATTGACAATGTTCTTGTTTCATCTTTGCCCATATGTTTGTACTCTATACATATAAGTTCATACTGTGTGAACTGAAACTAAATTTTTAACTTGGTTAATATGTTCTTTTTATATACTAGGTTTTGTAATACCTTTGTTATTTAACTGTTATCATAGATTCTCAGCTAGAGCGTCTTCTGTGTGGAGACATGCGTGAATAGGCGTACCTTCGTTGAAGGTTGTGCGTCAGGGCTGACAACTCAGCATGTAAAAATCTACTGCCAATCATTAGTGGACCAGAGTTCCGCTGTGGCGACCCCTAACCGGGAAAAGCCGAAAGACACAAACAAACAATACTGCATCAAGGTGGAGCTTTTTTCCTGGGCTTCTGCTGAAAATAGGGTATTATCCCAGTTGGACTTGCCTGGTGAACAAATGTCAAATAAATAAATAAATATGTAGCAACAGTCATTGTCTGTTGTGGTTGGGACACTTGATTTTGGTAGTCAAGGGAATCATTATGTCAGTTGCGTATTTATGTTGAGTTACTTGTCTTGGCTTAGTTAAGCAGTCACACTTGTTTGTTTTAGATATTTTTTGAATTTAAGTTCATTTAAGTACCTTAGTTGATCTGGCAGCTGTTCCATGCAGCAGAAGGAATTTTGAATAAAGATTTTTGAAACATTAGAGTGAATGAAGGTCTTGTAAGTCTATATGTGTGGGGTTCCTGAGAGACTATGGCTTGCCATGTATTATCAGCTTGTGTTTGAGTTGTGGGAATTAGTCTTCTTGTGAAAGTCTGAAGGTTAAGGAATATAATAGGAAAGCAGATCCTGCAGTAACTGATGGTCACCATTTAGCCTTGTTAAATGTTGAACACTGATGCTCGTTATTTCAGATGAGCTGAATAAATCTTTGAATTTCAGTTTTTGATTGATGGAGGTGTATTGTACAGAAAGAGAATTAATAATAAAGGCTAGCAATTTGACATACATCATTGCAAAAAATTTCATTAAATGAATGCCGGAAGACTGTAATCTGCATTCCCCATTGCAACAAAGGTCCCACGTAAAGTAATGTATTTAGTTAACATATGTCTTTTTTAGAAGGTCTCTTACGGTGGCTGACTTTTTTAATGTATATGCATTATTCATTCTTAGGATCTGCATTATCATGATTTATAGCATTTGGCAACAGCTGATTCATTAGAAATGTTTTCTTTGGGAAATGAGTGGAAATATTGACATTGTACTGTTATGTGTTATATAGAGGATACAAAACTATAGTTGTGAATTTAATGACCAGTCCAAAGGAAGTGTTCTTGAGTTTTTGATTTTTCTTCAAATATATGTATACAAACACACACACACACATATATATATATATATATATATATATATATATATATATATATATAGATATGTGTGGTGTGTAGATATATATATATATATATATATATATATATATATAGATGGGTTCCCTTTAGAATCGCAAAAACACTGAAATACCGAATTTCAGTTTTCTGAGATTCTAATCCCGAATGCTCAGAATCCCAAAACACCAGAAGTGCAAAATTCAAAATCCCGAAGTTCGGAGCTTCTGTTGTTGAGGTGTATGAATGGATGTAAGTGCAGGTAAGTTTGTATGAGTGTGTAGGTTATGTGCAGTAGTGTATGTTTGTGTTTTGGTTGTGATGCGTGTGTGCAAGGGGCTGTGAAATGTGTGCGTGTGAGTTGCCTTTGTGTGTGTGATTGTGCGGTCTCGGAGTTAGAATATATAAGTAGGGGGGTGTGGGGTGTTGTTTCTAGTGTAGGTTAGTTTTGTCTGTGTGTGGGGGGCAGTTGTGTGTATGTGAGTGTGTGTATGTAAGTGTCGGGATTTTGAATTTCGCAGTTATGGGCATTTGGGATTGTGGTGTTTCGGCTTTATGATCTCGATATTCTGAAATTCGGTATTTCAGAATTTCGAGATTATAAAGTGAACCCATATATAATATATATGTACACATGGGTTCCTATGAGATAAATGACACATTGTTCCATCGACAGCCGGTAGATGGACGTCAATTAACCGAAACGTCAAAGGAACGAAAACTGAAAGAAACGAACGTCAGTTAACCGACACCGACGCGGAAACGTCAAAGGAACGAAAACTGAAATCAACAAAAGTCAGTCAACCGACACCGACGCGGAGGTAAGCGAAATGTGTAAGGGATGTGTATGTATGCAGTAGTGACGGACGTTAGGGTGCGAGTAAGGTAAGTGTGCGATGTTCATGGTCTGTGGGGATGGGGTGGGTTAAGTGAGTTAGGGTTAGGGCTCGGGTCGGGTAAGTGTGTAGTAGTGATATCTTTTGGGTTAGGGGTGGGTTAAGTGAGTTAGGGCGCGGGTTAGGTGAGTGTGCGAGAGTGACGGACCTTAGGGTTAGGGTTTGGGTCAGGGTTGTCGATAGGTGTGTATGTCAGGTTTAGTGTTGCTTTGGTAGGAGTTTGGTTTGCTTGTGTTGTGTGTGTGGTGTTTGGAGTGGGGATTCGTTTTGTTTTTTATTGTTGTTGTGATGTGGAGTGTATGAGGTGTATATCGTAGGTAGCAGCGCGAGCAACTTGTAGCTGTGTATGTGTGTCTGTGGTTGTGATTGTACTTTGCAGGTATGTGTTGTTTAGTGCTAGTATGTAGTTTAGACTTGTCGGTTGAGTGTTAGTTTTCGTTGTTTTGACGTTTCGGTTAATTGACGTCCATCTACCGGCTGTCGATGGAACAACGTGTCGTTTATCTCATATGAACCCGTACACATATATATATATATATATATATATGTGTATGTGTGTGTATATATATATATATATATATATATATATATATATATATATATATATATATATATATATATATAAATATATATATATATATATATATATATATATATATATATATATGTGTGTGTGTGTGTATATATATATATATATATATATATATATATATATATATAGGTAGGTACTAGGCTATCTGCCCGAGGGCATTTATAAGCCTAGCCAGTGTGTGCCAGCTTTCGCCGCCACATTGATTAATTAACTGAGCCTCTGTTAAGAAGAGCAAATGAAGTGATCCCAGGGGTTTATTTTCTATTACCCATGAACTCATCAAGGTTTCTCTTGAAAAGTGTTAGTGAGGGGCTCTGCCTAATGTAATTAGGAATTTTGTTCCAAAGCATGGGGAGTCACTGTGACAGGAATCTGTCCCTCCAGCATTTTCTATTTATTGTTGTGGAGAGGTTTAGCTCACTAGAGCGAGTGGCCTGCAGTGACTTGGATTTCTTTAGGTGGAGCATGTCCATCAATTCTGAGTTGGACATGGCTTTGTAAGTCAGGCAGAGATCATCTCTGAGTAAGCGATATGCCACTGAGTACAGCCGGAGTTTTTCCAGTCGGGCTGCGTAGGACATATGTTTGAGGCCAGTAATCCTCTTGGTGAGGTACTTTTGTGGTCTTTCCAGCTGTTGGCAATGTCTTGTGAGGTACATCCCAAATGGGACATTGTACTCTATGATGGGTCTGATGAGTGACGAGTAGAGGGGCACTATAACCTCTTTATTTCTAGATGTGAACCCTTTAGTAATAAGATGGGCTACATAGAAGGAATTCCTAACTACTTTGGCAGTATGATTGTCAAAGGAGAGATTACTATCTACCTGGGTCTCCAGATCTCTTATTACCTCTTCTGTATTAAGGGGGCTGCCACCTATGTGGTAATTCATGGGTAATTTTTGTTTTTCCCAAATGGGATGACTATACATTTTTTGGCATTAGGTTGAGACCATGACTTTGACACCAGATATCCATCTCAGTAAGGTCCTTTTGGAGAATGTCTGTGTCAGCCGGAGATGCAATTTGGCTCCCAGTTTGTAGTCATCGGCGAACTTGGTTAGCCATAGTCCTCCTGTGTTTGCCTGTACTTCTGAGAAGTATATGCTGAACAGTAGGGGTCCCAGGACCGAGCCTTGTGGGATGCCACTTGTGACTGGTTTAGAGTCGGACCTGGAGCCTGCTATTCTTACCGTGCGAGTTCTGTCTGTAAGCCAGTTGGCAACCCTTCTTGTGACATAAGGGTTTATGCTCAGGCTGGTGAGTTTTTTCTATAATTCCCGAGTGAGGAATGGTGTCAAAAGCCTTGGCAAGGTCAAGGTAGGCTGTGTTAATCACCTCCCTCTCATCTATGGCCTTGGTGACTGTCTCGAAGAAGTCAGCCAGGTTTAATAGGCATGATCTGCCCGTAACAAAGTTGAACTGGGTCGGGTCAAGTGTTTGGAGGTTCCCAATGTCTTTGTTAATGAATTCCATGATGATGCACTCCATTGCCTTGCAGACCAGGCTAGTCAGGCTTATGGGCCGATAGTTACCAGGGTCAGTTATGGCCCCTCCTTTGTGGAGCGGAATAACCATTGCTGTGTGCCATTCTATGGGCATGTAGCCTGTGGAGAGGCTGAGGTTGAACAGTGTGTTTAGGTGGGGGGTTAGTTCATTCTGTAGTTCATGCAAGACGCAGCCTGGGACACCATCTGGGCCCCATTGATGCTGTGCTTTTGGCTTTTGAAAGGGCTGTTTTCACTTGTCTGTCTGTGATTTCCAGAACACCGCACTTTTCAGGTATTGTTGTGGGCCCTTTTGGGGTTGAGAAGGAGGTGAAGTTTGCACTGAATCTATCTGCCAGGATGTTGGCAATATCAGTAGGTTCAGTATATTTTGTGCTATTTTGCACTAGCTCAGAGCATATCTGCTTGTTGCACTTCAATTCTTGACATAGCTAAAGAAGGCTTTGTGGTTATCTTTTGAATACTTGGCTATTTTTCTTTCAAAGTTAGCCTTAGATGATGTTATGAGGGACCTTAGTTTCTTACTGATACTGATCAGGGATGTCTTTCCTTCTTGGGATTTGCTTTTTTTCTGAACTAGTTTCCTCCTCCTATTGTATAGCCTGTTTATGGCAGGGGTCCACCAGACTGGTTTCCTTCTCTTAGGGGAGTGAGTCTTGGTTTTGCTAGGGATGGCACAATCCATGCATCCTTGTAGGCGCTCATAGAGTGCATTTGTAAAGGTTCCTGCATCTTGGACACTGTTATCCTTTAGCGTGGGGGCTGTGAAACTTACCACCTCTGTCTTAAGTAAGGTGAAGTTTGCAATAGAAAAGTTTTTCACTGTAGTTTCCTTGGTTGGGGGTGATGGTGTGGTGTGGACATCCAGAGTGATTAGTTTACGGTCTGATCTAACCAGTGATGGGTTGATCTCTGGTGCGGAACAACTGTCGCCCACAGGGCCAATATGTTTTCACCCCTGGTAGGGGAGTTTACCAGCTGATCCAGTGCATTTGACTTGATAAATTTCAGGAAGCGCTCGACCTGGGAGTTTGTACTTGAGTAGTTTTCCCAGATAACGGTAGGATAATTGAAATCGCCCAATATCAGGGTGTTCAGTAGGACCTTCATGTTTTTCCAGCATCTCCAGAAAGGCAGAGTGGTGGTCCTGGGTCATGGAGGGTGATCTGTAGTAGGCCACAATTTGCCCTGCAGATTTGCCCGATGTTAGTTGCACATGGAAGATCTCAAAGATATCATGCTGCGCCACTAACTTGGAGCATGGCCGGCCTTAGGCATAGGCCAACTAGGCGGCCGCCTAGGGCGCCGGTGTAGCAGGGGCACTTTTCCAGTATTTATTTGGTGTAGGTAGACCAGGATGGGGGCACCAGGTAATGTGTTGGGGGGCGCCGTGGAGCTGTTTTGCCTAGGGCACCAGTTGACCTAGGACCGCTCCTGACCTGGAGGTGTAGGTATCCTTGATGAATATGGATACACCCCCTCCTTTTGTGTTTTGGTCCATGTTCTGTGGCCGACATGTGTGGTACGAGTTGTAGCCTGGTAGTGTTGGGGTGCTCTGTGGAGCCTTGAAACAGGTTTCAGTTACTGCACAGATGTCAACGTTCTCCATACTGAGGAGTGCTTCGAGCGTGCGCGTTTTGAGATTTAAACTCCTGGTGTTGAGTAGCATAACCCTCATTTTTTTATTTGTGCTGTTTACGGAGGTGGGTTTGACTTTTGAGCCTTGCCTAAAAAAGGCACTATGGGGGCAGCAAGAGTCTTGGCCAGTATTTGAAAGCCTAGGGGTGACAGGTGCAAGCCGTCTCTTGCAATGCAACGAGGCTTGTCGAGCATGTCGTCCCAGGCTGACAGACACTGGATCCACTTTAAATGGCAACAGAAGCTTAGCCAATTGTTGAAATTGATCATTTTTTCTTTATACTGCGGTATCATTCTTGATGAGGGCAGGATGCTATTCAGGGTTAGGGTCATACCCGGCTGGCCTACATGATCAGAGAGCTCTTCCATGTCTCTTTTCATGTAGTCCAGGGAGGTATGTCTCAGTTCATTCACACCAACATGAACAATGACAGAGTCATATTTGTACTTGTTTTGGAGTGACCTGAGTGCTTGTGTTATGTGCCGAATTCTGGCTCCCGACAGGCAGTTAACAGTAACCTTCTCCTTGTCCAGCCTAGTGAGTAGGACGTCAGTATGCCTGACTATAGAGTCACCTATTACTAGTGTGTTAGGTATGTTACTTTGCCTTAAGGGCTGTGATTGTGCAGCACACTGATTTTATGTTTTATGTGTTGTCTGGTTTGTGACGGCAGGTGCAGGTTTTTTGGGTGTCTGCTTTGGCGGTCCCTGATGCTTTTGCAGGTTTTTATATAGAGCCTCCGAGTATGATTTCTTGTATTTATGTGTATTTTTTGCCAGTACTGGCTTAGTATGTCATGTGAGGCTGGAGGTGTGGTGCAAGTGTTAACCTTCTCCTCAAGACTGCCTGTTCCAGTCTTGGGTGGAGAGGGCTTAGCCTCCAATTTCACTATATAATTGCATCTCTCGCATATGTTAATGTTTTGTGGTAGGAGGAGAGAGTTGTCTGTGTACATGAGGCAGTTGTTATACACACACACACACATACACATACATATATCTATATATATATATATATATATATATATATATATATATATATATACACACACACACACACACACACACATATATATGTGTGTGTGTGTGTGTGTGTGTGTGTGTGTGTATATATATATATATATATATATATATATATATATATACACACACACACACACACACACGCATATATTTATGTGTGTGTGTGAGTGTATATGTATGTATATATATATATATATATATATATATATATATATATATATATATATATAGTTAGATATATATATATAGTTAGATATTCACATGCAGACATTCCAGGTGGGACCTGACAGCCTGGGAACATATGATCGACAGACCACAATGCTTTGCTAGAAATGGCCTGCATCTGTCTCACTTGGGCTTCAGGCTTCTAGCAAAAGCTCTTGCCTCCCCCATAGGAAAAGTCATGAGGTCAGTACTGCCAACATAAAAATTTCAACAAAACGCAAATTAAAGGTCATGCTACTAAATGCTAGAAGTCTAAACATGAAACTGCACTCATTGCAAGTATTCTTAACACTGGATGATGCTGACATTTGTGCAGTCACAGAAACCTGGTTTAAAGTTGCGGAGAGCACCCAGGAAGTACTTACTCATCCGGTCACACATTCAGACCCAGACTGTGGGCAACAAAGCCAAAGGAGGTGGAGTTTCAATATATATTAAAGGCACACACACCTCCAGGCTGGTCAAACAGTATGACGCACAGAAGACACTCCAGGTGCAGTTAACCATTGACAAGACCCCTATTCAAATTATAGCTAGCTACAGGCCCACACATTTGACTCAAGATGCCCACTCCACCTATTTAGACCTCTTCAAATCTATTAAGATTCAACCCTTTACCCTGATCCTGGGTGATTTTAATTATCCAACCATAGATTGGAAAAACTACTCATGCTGAAATGCAAATGCCCAGAGATTCCTCGATTTTTTATCAGTGCAAATGCCTTGGAACAGCTAGTCAATACCTCGACAAGAGGTGATAATATCTTGGACTTGGTGTTAACCAACATGAGTAACCACTGCAGCACCCCTACAGTATCATCCTCCCTATTAAGATCTGACCATAAAGCGGTCACTTTTGAAGTCACCATCTCCCCTGACCCCCCTCTAGTGAGGGTCATACAAAAAACTTCTCCAAAGCAGCTTCACAGCCCCCCCCCCCCCCCAGTATGAACTGGCACCAATGTCCAAATCTAGACCAAAATACTATACAAGCATTTATATAGATGCATTGAATCAAGAATACCCAACAGTACAAAATCATCCTCCGCAAGGAAGAGTAAATCTGTCTGGTGTACATCTGCAATAAACTATATAACAAAAGGAAACTATTACTGTCCAGAACCACAAAGGAGCAGATACCTAATTGGAAGCAGTCTCTCCTTACCCTGAACAAAGCAAATAAGAGCACTAGTGAAATCCTCTAAAGCCAACTTCAAGTCCAAATTGGCCACATCTACTAGACACAATCATAAGGCCTTCTTCACATATGTCCGAAATATCAAAGGAAGCGCCCAGATCTGTTCAGAACTGGTGGTCAGGGACACCACATATACAAATGCTATAGATATTGCCAATCTACTGGCTGACAGATTCAGCAAAAACGTCTCCCCTCCGTCCCCCCATCAGTAAACCAGGACATCCGCAGTACCTGCCCCCTACTCCTTATCTCCAGGGAGCAGGTCATCACACCATCTCAAAGGCAAAAAATATAGCCTCCATGGGACCCAATAACATCTCTGGCTGCATTCTACATGAAATTGCAGCACCATTAGGCACCCTGTTCAACCAAAGCCTGAGTACCAGCTTTGTCCGAGCTGAGTGGAGGACAACCACTGTCATCCCTTTACACAAAGGTTGAGCATCCACTGATCTGGGAAATAATAGACCCATCAGCCTAACTAGCCTGATCTGCAAGACCATGGAATGTATTATCATGGAGCTCATTAACAGGGACATTGGCAACTTCAAAACACTCGACCCCACACAGTTTCACTTTGTCAAGGGGAGGTCATCTCTGTTAAATCTTGTTGACTTCTTTGAGACAGTCACCAAAGCCATGGACAAGGAGAAGACAGTGCACACTGCCTACCTTGACCTGGCCAAAGCCTTCAACACTATTCCCCACTCAGGCATAGTAGATAAACTCTCTCTACTAGGCATCAATCCATATGTTACCAGATGGGTAGCAAACTGGCTTACTGATAGAATCCACCTAATCAAAATAGGGGAATCCACCTCAAGCAGTCAACCCATAATGAGTGGCATACCCCAGGGGATCGGTCTTGGGGCCTCTGTTGTTTAGGATATACTTCTCTGAGGTACAGGTCAAAACCAGTGTACTTTGGCTGACGAAGTTTGCAGATGACTGCAAGCTGGGTACAGTCATCAATTCCCCAAGTGATGTGGATGTCCTCGAAGAAGGTCTCACCCAAACAAATGACTGGTGCCAGAAACGTGGCCTCAAGCTGAATTCCAAAAAATGCACCAACATCCCCTTTGGGGAGAATGACATTCCCACATATTATTGCATTAATAACAATGTCCTAAGTACACAATCAGTGTTGAGGGATTTGGGCACCTCAGTTGATAGCAACCTGACTTTTGACCACCATGTTGCTTCCGTTGTACGAAAAGCTTTCTGCATGGCCCACCTCATAAGTAAGGGTATCTCATCCAGGGATATAAAGCCAATTATTGAGTACAATGCCCCCTTTCACATGTACCTCGCAAAGCACATGCAGCAGCTGGAAAGACCACAGAGTTTCCTCACCAGGAGAATCCAGGGCCTCAAACACCTTCCCAACACAGATAGGCTAAAAGCCCTATCCCTCTACTCAGTTTCATATGGACTCCTCACGGGTGATCTCTGTTTGGCATATAAAGCAATCTCAGACCCTGCCTTGATGGGACTGCTGCATATCCGCCAGTCAAGCTCCACTAGAGCAAACCCATATGCACGACCTTATCTTGGTCAGTGATATCACTAGGACTTGTTGGCAGGACAGATTTGTGTCCCAGAGACTCCCCCATCTGTGGAATGTATTCCTTCTCCACGTCAAGCAGAGTACCTCATTATCCCTTTTAAGTGCAGCCTGGATAATTGGATGGGAAACAGAAAATACACCCCTGGGATTCCACCTGTGTCCCTGGGGGCAGGACAGGGGCTGTGGGTGCTGACTTGTCTAAACATGGGCTAAACTCTTAGCTGGGCTTATAAGGGCCTCAGGGCCAATAGACTAGTAACCTCCTATGAGCTTATGTGTAAATGCATAATATAGCTATCTCTATCTATTTTTTATATATAGATATACATATATAGATGTTGATATATATGTATGTATGTGTGTATATATATATATATATATATATATATATATATATATATATATACACACACACACACACACACACACACACACACATTTATCTATACATGGCTGGAGATATTTCATGTTGAGTGTTTTTTCGGTTGTCCTGAATATTGGCTGAATCTCTTTACCAGTTCTTAGATTGCTGAGCATTACCTTAATTTGAGAAAGTGTGAAGTGATATTTAAGGATTTTTCCCTTTTTATCACTGGTGTGTGTACTCGGAGTTGATTATATGTGCAGGGGGGCTAGGCAGTATCCTGCAAAAAAAAAAATGTGATTTTTTTTTTTTAATTGTTAAAGCATATTTGAATATTGTGTATTTTGGGAAATGTAGTCAGTGTTTTGATGTTCAGGAATAGTCTACTTCAGCTGTTGCCTATGTACTCATATATGTGTCTGTCTCTCTCTCTCTCTATATAACGTACATACACACACACACACACACACACACACACACACACACACACACACATGCATGCATTATACCTCTCAACCTCTATGCACAAGAAATCTGGACTAAGCCTGATATAATGGGGAAACAAAAGCCCAAAAATAGAGAAAAATATTAAATATTGCAGTTATAAACTTAGAAAGTTAATACAATAACAGGATTTGTCTTGGCATGAATTTTTCTTAAGGATAAAAAGTCTGAAAATCAAACGTATATCATTATTTAATGACTTCAGTCTTATGATCATCCAGTGATTTGCCTGAAAACCACTGATTTTATGATGATCAGGCCAAAAATATGAGTCAAGAAGCTGGACATTTTGCAAAAATCCGGACAGTTGAGAGGTATGAGTTTATGTATATGTATTTATGCCCACACACATATATACATTTGCATATTTATTTTTCTTTGTTTACCAAGAAAGTCCGACTGGGAAATATCCATTTTCAGCAGAGGCCCATGGAGAAAAGTTCCATTGGCATACATTACATTATACTAAATTCCAGTTAAACGCATAGTAGTTATATTTCTGTTTTACAATTATATACAAACAGTAGTTACATTTATACATTCTAAGATTTTACAGAGGTGGAAGTTAGTAAAGAGAAAGCACACATGCGACTTAATGGATTGTACTGGCAGCAATTGTGTATAAAAATTATTTTGTCATTTCAGTAAAAAGCTGAGAATATTACGTTTAGAGAGAGTATTGGGAGAGTATCATTCAGTGAACACAAAATTTTAACCTTGTGATGAACATGTCGGACCAAGATTGGTTAAGATGTTGTTTAAGCACTGGTTTAAAACTACTAAGTTTGTCAGAGTCTTTTATTTGTGTGGGAAAACTATTCCAAAGTTTAGCAATGCACTGGGAGTAGAGTGAGTCTCCTGCAACATTGACCTATTTGTAAGTAATAACATTTTTTTTTACTAGAATGGAGGTCCCTTGTTGGGCAGTAGGGTAGTAATAAGTTTTGTAGTGCAGAGCATTTTTTTGGATAATGAATAAGTTTATATGTCTATATATGGATCCACTTCTTAATTTAAAAATTACAAAATCTCGAAGTTCAATATATCGAACTTCCAATCCCGAGATCTTGCAATCTCAAAATTAAGAAAAAAAAATAAAAAAAATAAAAACACAGCAAAAACATGTTTATGCAGAGGGGCTGCACCTCCCATACCCCCTGCAACTTAAATACATTAACTCCAAGATTGCTCTACAGTGCAGAGAATAGTAATGCAGATTGCTATACAGTGCGGAATGGGAACATTACCTTTCTCTGCACTGTAGAGTAATCTCGGAGTTAGTATATTTAAGTTGCAGGGGGTATGGGGGGAGCAGCACCCCTGCAAAAAACATGTTTTTGCTGTATTTTTCTTTTTTTTTTTTTTATTTTTTTCTTAATTTCAAGATTACAAGATTTCGGGATTGTAAATTCGATATATTGAACTTCGGGATTTTGTAATTTTGAAATTAATACGTGAACCCCTATATCTATATGTATATTGAGCTTTTGATTTTGCAAATTGTATTTTTGTATACGCATTCAGGTGAGCGTGCATATCTATATCTGTCTGTGTATGTGTATGTAATATATATATATATATATATATATATATATATATATATATATATATATATATATAGAGCAATATAGATATATAGATACAGCTACAGATGCACTCTCCTGATGTTAGAAATGCTAGTGACAGCTGTATATATTTATGTGATGGGTTTATTGGTATTGGTGAATACTGGAACATCCAGAGATGATGTGATGCCTGATACTGTAGGTGTCTGGCCTTGTTGCCTCTGAGCAGTCTTGCATTACCCAGTACTGATTGCCCTGGATGGTTATTATTATGTTTAAAATATGTTCTGATATATATATATTTGGTTTGTAAGTGTTAATTATTAAAACCTATTTTTGATATTTGGACTTGAGATAATTTCTATGCCAGAGGCATTAGAGTTTTATGTCATTCCTGTGTGTCTGCATTTTTGTGTCTAGGGTCTCTATCTGTGTTGTTTTAACAGCAGCAGAAAGCAAATTGACAATGCATAATGTGGAAATTATCAGTGACTGCGATTCTCATGTCACTTCAACTCCACTGTGCAAGCAAAGCTAACCTTTTTATTTTCACTTACAAAGAAACTAGTCCATTCCTCATGGTGTTTAATGTGCTCTCAAGTTTATGTTTTTACTCAAATAAAGAACAAACACAGATTTGATTCTGAAAACTTAGTTTATCTAATAGTTAAGTGAGAACTGTACTCACAAACTTAGACTGAGAATTAAAATAATTCATGTTTTGGGAAACCTTCCTTAAAGTTAACACCATTGTTTTCTATTAATGCTGAAAAAACATAACGGATGGATAAGGAGCCATGATAGTGTGTAACTAATACAGGAAACGTGTTAGACTGAAAGAATTTTAATCACTTTACTATAAGAATATTTGAAATGTTAAGCAATCAACAAATGTGGTCTCATTAAAAACATGTATTTGCTGAAGGCACAAGGGTTCAGTGCATTTAAGAAGGTGGTATTGCATGCTAATGGTCTCAGTCTTTAAGCTAATAAACCCTTTTTAAACTTTAAGTAGCCAGTAAGGTTTCTTATTTTTTGAGCTCCCTTTCTAAGGCACATGTTCTGTTAATTAATGCCAACTGTAGTAATGTTAAACTAGTGACTTAGACTTATATAACTATTAAAGCCATTCTCATGTATCCATGTTGTTCAAGAATTTTACAAAATACAATTAAGGGATATGACTTTGCCCTATAAAAATGTTATTTTTTTCTCAGCCATTGTTTTCTTTTTGTCTAGTTCCCCCCTTCCTCACTGGGGTTTCAGATGCACCAGAAATAGTTACAGCCCTTCTACACAGCCCCTTGACCCTGATGTGTGAAGCTACGGGGAACCCACCACCTATCATAAACTGGTTTCGGAATGGATCACCTATCAGACCAAGTGAAGAATTGCAGCTCCTTTCAGGTAAATATTAATAGAAATAGTTTTTTCACATATTCATATTTAATGCATAGTTGTGCATGAATGGATAAGTACCAGAGAATGGGTACAGAGCTGTCTAGGAACCACTTTGATTTTTAAAACATGCTTGCTTCTTAGCAGATTGCACCTTGGTTTCATTATTTTTTTTTTATCAAACCTTCCTTTAGAAGATGAGGCTTTTAATTTAGTGTATAATGCATACCTGAGCAGTTTGCTTTACCTTGCTCACTTGTTGGAGTTCACTAGCTGTCTGTATAGAAATTATTTTTACACTGGTCTCTCATGACCAGCTCAGAAGATAAACTTAATACCTACAATAAAATCTACACAAAAGGCTATCTTTGACTTCATCATGTCTTTCAAATACTTTGGATATGTTTAATCAGATGATTTATTTTGACCATACCCTTGTAAAGCCATAAGTCTGTGACATGCCTAACTGAGTAGCTTGTTCTGTAATTTTCCTGCTTAGCTATCCTATATACTGATAAATTTGTTCATAGGTTCATACTAGGCTATCTGCCCTAGGGCATTTATAAGCCTAGCCAGAATGTGTTTGGCTTTCGCCACCCATTTTAAATTTATTTTGCTATGCCCTTTTTCGAGGTTAGTATACTGTGCCTCTGTCTGACAGTGACACAGAAGTGATACCCGGGGTAAACCTATGATCTCCCATCCACTCATCAAGATTCCTCTTGAAGAGAGTCAATGAGGGACTCTGCCTAACCTGGACTGGGATTTTATTCCAGAGTGAAGGGAGCCTCTGGATTATGAATCTATCCCTCCAGCATGTCCTATTTATTTCAGTGCTGAGGTTCAAGTCTCTCGAGCGCGTAGCTCGATGGGATTTGGATTTTCTGAGGTGCAGCATGTCCATTAATTCCGGGTTGGACATGGCTTTATACGTCAGGCACAGATCGCCTATGAACAGGCGGTATGCCACTGAGTAGAGCTGGAGTTTCTTTAACCGGGCAGCATATGGCATCTGTTTGAGCCCTTTGATCCTCTTGGTGAGGTACTTTTGGGGTCTTTCCAGTTGCTGCAGGTGTCTGGTAACGTACATCCCAAAAGGGGCATTGTACTCAATTATGGGCCTGATGAGGGATGAGTAAAGAGGCACGATGACCTCCCCTGATCTAGATGTGAATCCCTTCATGATTAGGTGGGCTATATAAAATGTTTTTCTAACCACTTTGGCCACGTGGTTGTCAAATGAGAGATTGCTATCAACTTGGGTTCCCAGGTCCCTAATTACTTCTTCTGTACTTAATGGATTACCACCTATGTGGTAATTTGTGGGCACTTTGTTTGCCAAAGGGGAGGACTATACACTTTTGGGCATTTAGCTTGAGGCCATGGCTCTGGCACCAGTTGTCTGTTTCTATGAGGCCCTTTTGGAGGATGCTTGTGTCGGCTGGAGAGTCGATTATGGCACCCAGTTTGCAGTCATCTGCGAACTTGGTCAGCCACAGTCCTTCCGTGTTGGCCTGTACCTCCGAGAAATATATACCGAACAAGAGAGGTCCCAGGACTGAGCCTTGTGGGACACCACTTGTAACTGGTTTGGAGTCTGTCATGGCTCCAGCAATTCTAACCATGTGGGTTCTGTCCTTGAGCCAGTTTGCAATCCATCTAGTGACATAGGGGTTTATATTTAAGCTGGTGAGCTTATCTATAATGCCCGAGTGGGGTATTGTATTGAAGGCTTTTGCGAGGTCCAGGTAGGCTGTGTGGACCATCTTCCCCTCATCCATGGCCTTGGTGACTGTTTCAAAGAAATCAACCAGGTTTAAGAGGCAGGTTCTGCCCTTAACAAAGCCGAACTGGGTAGGATCCAGTGTCTGTAGGTCCCCAATATCTTTATTTATGAGGTCCATGATGATCCTTTCCATAGCTTTGCAGACCAAGCTAGTCAGGCTTATGGGGCGATAGTTTCCAGGATCCGTTGAGGCACCACCTTTATGGAGAGGGACCACTGTTGCTGTACGCCACTCTTTGGGCACATATCCTGTAGTAAGGCTGAGATTGAACAGTAGTTTTATGTTTGGGTTTAGCTCTTCTTGGAGTTCATGTAGGACGCAGCCCGGGACACCGTCTGGTCCCACTGATGCTGTGTTTTTTGCTTTGGAGAGGGCAGCTCTTACCTGAGATGTCAGGGGGGCAGCACTCTTCTGGGATAGATATTTGCCCTTTTGGTGGGGAGGGGGGGGAGAAGTTTGTGCTGAACCTGTCAGCTAGGATGTTGGCAATGTCTGTGGGTTCAGTGTATTTTTTGTCATTTTGGGCTAATTCTGAGTATATCTGGGAATTACCACCCAGGTTCCTAACATAACTAAAGAAAGCCTTGTGATTATCCTTAGTGTCCTGTGCAATTTTTCTCTCAAAGCTGGCCTTAGACAATTTTATGAGTGCCCGTAGTTTTTGCTAATACTGATCAGTGATGCCTTCCCTTTTTGGGATTTTGCTCTATCATTTAGTAGCTTCCTCCTTCTATTGTATAGTTTGTTTATGGCTGGGGTCCACCAGACAGGACGTCTGCCTTTGGAGGATCGGGTCTTGGTTTTATTTGGGATCACATGATCCATGGATTCCTGAAGGTGTTCATAGAATGCGTTTATAAAGGATTCTGCGGTCTGGGCCATATTTTCCACAGGCCCGGGGGCTTTGAAGGATTCCACCTCGGTTTTGAGGAGTGTGAAATTTGCATTAGAGAAGTTTTTCTCTGTGGTTTTCTGGGCAGGGGGTGGGGTCGGGATGTGAATATCCAGTGAGATTAGTTTATGGTCTGATCTTACCATTGAGTGATACACTTCTGGTCTGGAGCATAGAGTCCCCATGTTGGTGATGATCAGGTCCAGTATGTTTTCCCCTCTTGTGGGAGTGGTAACAAGTTGTTCCATAGCATTTGAGTTTATAAATTCTAGGAACCTTTGGGCTAGGGTGTTGGAGCTAGAGTAATGCTCCCAGTCTATGTTTGGGTAGTTGAAGTCACCCAATATAATGGTGTTTGGAGAGACCTTCATATTTTCCAGTGTTCTCAGGAAGGCCGAGTGGGGTTCCTGGGTTTGGGAGGGTGGTCTGTAGCAGGCTATAAACTGGAAGGCAGTTTTACCCACTGTTAGTTGCACATAGATAGTCTCTGATAGTCTCTGATGCTTCGTGCTTTGCCACCAACCTGGAGGTATGGGTATCTTTGATGAATATCGATAGTCCCCCTCCTTTTGTGGTTCGGTCCAAGTTTTGGGGCCGAAAAGCATGGTATGAGGTATACCCTCGTAGTGCTGGGGTGCTCTCGGGAGCCCTGAACCAGGTTTCTGTTACTGCACAGATATCGATGTTCTCCATGCTAAGGAGAGTTTCGAGTGCATGCATCTTGAGGTTTAGACTTCTGGCGTTGAGTAGCATTACTCTTAGTTTCTTATCCCTTGTGATACCTATGGAGGTGGGTTTGTCTTTTGAGCCTTGCCTAAAAAAGGCACTATGGGGGTAGCAAGAGCCTTTGCCAATATCCGAAAGCCCAGGGGGACAGGTGCAAGCCGTCCCTAGTGAAGCATCGTGGCTTGTCGAGCATATCATCCCAAGCTGACAGGCATTGATCCCCTTTGAATGACACCAGTACTTAAGCCAATTGTTGAAATTGATCATCTTGTCTTCATATTGTGGCATCATTCTTGGTGAGGGTAAGATGCTACTCAAGGTCAGGGTCATACCGGCCTGGGCTACATGCTCAGAGAGCTCCTTTATGTCTCTTTTCATGTAGTCCAGGGAGGTACATCTCAGGTCATTCACACCAGCATGGACAATGACTGAGTCATATTTGTACTTGCCTTGGAGTGACCTGAGTGCTTGTGTTATGTGGCGGATCCTAGCACCCGACAGGCTGCTCACAGTGACACTCTCCTTGTTCAGCCTGGTGAGCAGGACGTCAGTGTGCCTGACGATAGAGTCACCTATTACAAGTGTATCAGGTGTGTTGTTTAGTCTTAAGGGCTGTGACTGTTAGGCACACTGGCTTTGTGAGATATGTGTTGCACGTGTTTTGTTTTGGGGTAGCGGTTGCTTGGGTGTCTGCTTTGTCAAGCAAGACAAGAAGTATGTACCTTAAAACAGCTAGATGCAATGGTAGTAGAGTGTCAAGAGATGCCTTACCTTCACCAATGTGTCGTGAAGTGTAACGTTTCAAGATTTCTGAGTGTAAGCTGAGCTTCTTTATCTAACTGTACCTGATAATCTATAATCATTACTTTAACTGCATATATGACATGGTGAGGTGTTCGTAAACATTTGGTGTAAAACATAATCTTTGCTGTGCATTTTTCACTGTCAGTAAAACCTCATTGTAAGCTGTGCAAACAGTAAATTAAGCCTATATGCATCACAGATAGGATCACTAATAAGGAAGTTGCTCTGAGTGGTGATTCAGAGATGGTCATATTATGCAACTTCCATGAAGAGCACATGGGCTTCTTACTGATACTGATTTGTTGCACCCATTCATTTCAGCAGGGAATGCAGTTTCCTTAAATGAGCAGGTTCCAGCTGCAGAGCTCAGCACTACTACAAGGCTACTTAATAGAACACCTATCTGCCATTACTAAAACAGCAGAGTAAGTGATTCAGAGATGTTTTAGGAAAGCTTGAATGGAATCCAGCAGCATGCTAACTACACATATGAGAACCACACTACAGTTGAGTGCAACTTTGCCAAATTGAATAGAGCACACTTAGGTTCATAGGTTGTTACTAGACTATTGGCCCAAGGGCCTAAGTAAGCCTAGCCAGCAAGGTTCCCTGGCTTACGCCACCCAAGAAAGCTATTTTCCTGTGCCCCTGTCGAGCAGAGCCACAGAAGTGATCCCTGGGGTGTATTTCCTATTTCCCATCCACTCATCAAGAGTGCTAATGAAGAACTTTGCTTGACATAGATGGGTAGCTTGTTCCAGAGTATGGGAAGTCTCTAGGACAGGAATTTATCCCTCCAGCATGTCCTGTTTATTGTGGTTACAAGGTTTAGGTCCTTCAAGTGTGTAGCTCGGAGGGATTGGGATTTCTTTAGGTGCAGTATGTCCAACAGCTCTGGGTTTGACATAGCTTTATATGTTAGACAGAGATCACCACGGAGTAGGCGATATGCTATGGAGTAAAGCTGGAGTTTTTTGAGACGGTCAGTGTAGGGCATCTATTTGAGGCCAGTAATCCTATTTGTGAAGTACTTCTGTGGCCTTTCCAGCTGCTGCAGGTGTCTTGTGAGGTACATTCCAAAAGGGGCATTGTACTCTATAATGGGTCTAATGAGTGTTGAGTAGAGGAGAACAATGACCTCTTTTTTTCCTGGATGAGAACCCTTTTGTGATGAGGTGTGCCATGTAGAAGGATTTCCTGACTACTGTGACAATGTGATTATCAAAAGAGAAACTACTGTCCACATGGGTCCCAAGGCCTCTTATCACACATTTGGCAGTAAGTAGACTGCCGCCTATCTGATAGTTCACGGGTACAGAGTTTTTACCAAAGGGGATGACAATGCACTTTTTGGCAGTGAGCTTGACGCCATTGCTCTGACAACAGGAATCTCTCTCAGTGAGGCCCCTTCTGTAGGATGTCCACATCATTTGGGGACTCGACTATGGCTCCTAGTTTGCAGTCATCTGCGAACTTCATTAGCCAAAGGCCTTCTGTGTTAGCCTGTACTTCAGAGAAGTAGATACCAAACAGGAGATGTCCCAGGACTGAACCCTGTGGTACTCAACTTGTCACTGGTTTGAAGTCAGATTTGGAGTCTGCAATTTTTACAGTGTGGGTTCTGTCATTGAACCAGTTGGCAACCCATCTTGTGATGTAAGGATTTATACCTAGTTTAGTGAGTTTATATATAATTCCAGAATGGGGGATGGTGTTGAAAGTCTTGGCGAGGTCAAGATAGGCTGTGAGAGCCACCTTACCCTCGTCTACAGCTTTGGTGACTGCCTCAAAGAAGTCGATCAGGTTCAGGAGGCATGATCTGCCTTTCACAAACCCAAACTGGGTGGATTCCAGAGTTTGGAAGTTACCAATGTCCTTGTTTATGAGTTCCATGATGATACATTCCATGGCATTACAGTCCAGGCTTGTCAGGCTAATAGGGAAGATAGTTCCAGGGATCAGTGGTGTCTTCCTCTTTTCTGGAGTGGGATAACTGTTGCTGTGCTCCATTCAGTAGGCACAAAGCCTGATGTGAGGCTATGATTGAACATGGTGCTTAGGTGCGGAGCCAGTTCGTTCTGAAGTTCGTGTAAAACGCAGCCTGGGATGTTGTCTGGTCCCATAGATGCATTGTTTTTGGCTGTAGAGAGTGCAGCTTTTACCTGCATAGTTGTGATTACAGGGAATCTGCATTCTTCCTGTATAGATATGGGCCCTTTAGGGGTGAGAGGGGGGTAAAGTTAGCACTAAACCTATCTGCCAGGATGTTGGCAATATCAGTTGGTTCTGTAATTTTCGTGCCGTTGTGTTGTAAGAGCAGATCTGGATGTTGCTTTTGAGATTCCTGACATAGCTATAGAATGCTTTGTGGTTGTCCTTAGAATCAGTGGCGATTTTGTTTTTGTAGCTAGCTTTGGAGAATCTTATAAGGGATCTTAGCTTCTTACTGAGACTGACCAGGGAACCCCTCCACTCATGGGATTTTACTCTCTTTGGCAACAGTTTCTTCCTTCTGTTGTAGAGTTCATTTTTGGCAGAGGCCCACCAGATTGGCTTCCTTTTTTTGGAGGATAGCATCTTGGTTCTGTTTGGGATAGCATGATCCATGCATTCGTGTAAGTGCTTATAGAGTGCATTTGTGTAGTTTTCAGCAGTTGTAACTGTATCATCCATCTGCATGGGTGTCATGACGTTCGCCACTTCTGTCTTAAGAAGCATGAAGTTGGATATGGAGACATTTTTTACCGTGGTTTCCTTAATGGGGGGTGGGGGTGGGATGTGAATATTAAGGGTGATTAGCTTATGGTTGGATCGGACCAACGAGGAGATGACTTCAGGTGTGGAACACTGGTCACTCATGTTGGTAATGACTAGGTCTAGGATAGTGTTGCCCCTGGAAGGGGGTGTGGATTAGTTGATCAGGGCATTGGAATTTATGAATTCCAGAATGTGTTGAGCGAAGGAGTTGGTACTTGAGTAGTTTTCCCAGTTAATGGTGGGGTAGTTGAAATCGCCCATTATTAGGGTGTTTGGTTGAACCCTAATATTTACCAGTATATCAAGAAAATAGGAGTGGGAATCCTGGGGCATGGTGGGGGATCTGTAGCAAGCTACAATTTGTATTGCAATTTTGCCCAGAGTTAATTCCACTTGGATAACCTCAGATGCATTCTGCTGAGCAACTAGCTTGGAGGTGTGGATATCCTTAATGAATATGGACACACCTCCGCCTTTGGTGTTCCGGTCCAGGTTAGATGGCCGAAAAGTCTGGTATGAGTTATAGCCTGGTAATGCATGGGTGCACTCTGGAGCCTTGAACCAGGTCACAGTCACTGCACAGATATTGATGTTCTCCATTTTAAGGAGTGCCTCGAGGGAGTGCATTTTGACATTTAGACTTCATTAGCATTGAGTAGCATTACCCTCAGTTTTTGCTTGCCTGTTCCTGTTACAGTGGTGAATTTGTCATTTGAACCTTGCCTAAAAAGGCACTATAGTGGTGGCAAGAGCCTTAGCCAGTATCCGGAATCCCAGGGGTGACAGGTGCAGGCCATCTCTGGCAAAGCATCGTGGTCTGTCGACTATGTCATCCCAGACAGACAGATGCTGGATCCCCCTTAGAATGACATCAGAACCTTAGCCAATTGTTGAAGTCAATCATTTTGTCCTTCTACTGCGGTATCACTCTGGGCGATGGCAGGATGCTACTCAGGGCTAGGGTCATTCCTGCCTGGGCTACAAGATCAGAAGGTTCTATCATGTCTCTTTTCATGTAGTCCAGGGAGGTACATCTCAGGTCGTTCACACCAACATAGACAATGACAGAGTCATATTTGTATTTGTGGAGTGACCTGAGTGCATGGGTTATGTGGCGGATCCTGGCACCCAACAGGCAGCTGACAGTAACCTTCTCCTTGAGTGTGCCTGACTATGTAGTCACCTATGTCTAGTGTGTTGGGTATGTTGTTTTGCCTTATGGGCTGTGGTTGAGTGGCACACTGAGTCTGTGGGCTATGTGTCATTTGGGTTGTGTTGGGGGATGGAGGTTGATTGCGTTTCTGTTTTGGAGGTCTCTTGCTTGAGCAGATTATTATTGGGAGCCTCCGCGAATATTTTTGTGTTTCTATGCGTGGATTTTGGTAGTGTAGGTTTAGTGGGACTATGTGATGTGTGGCGTGGTGCAAGTGTTTACCTTCTCCTCTTGACGGTCAAGTTCAGTCTTGAATTGAGAGCGCTTTACCTCCAGTTTGGCTAGATAAGTGCATCTCTCACAGGTTGTAGTGTTGGTGGTAAGAGGGGAGTGTTGTCTGTGTACATGAGGCAATTGCTACATTGCCTCAAGATGCCCAGATTCATCAGATAGACAGGAGAGAACACTAGGAGCTGACCCTTGGACATGCCTGAATAAAAAACTCTTTTCCTCTAGACAAGTGAGGAAAGTGAGCACAAGAGCGGTCAATGAACAGTATTTATGAATATTAATAATTGTGTCAGAATAAGAAGTATTTGTATTATACTTTCACTTGGTCTTGCACCAGGAAACATCATATGTTGTTCCTCTCTACGTAAATTCCCGTCCTGCTTTTCTAGCATGTGTTCGGTCAGTGAAGCTTCTGTGCTCTCAGTCATAATGGAAAACAACATAAAACTCTTGTTTTTGCAATGTCTGTGACTTTTTCATTACTTAAAGTCATGAATGTCACTCTATCACCTGTATTTATTTATTTCCGTTTTCACCCTGCTGGACCACCAGTGTGCTTCGTCTTCATTTCTGTAATCGTTTACTCACGATGAATTCATTACAACCACCAACAGCTTTCTTACTGCTAGTGGATTTGCTGAAAATGGTCAGGGGAAGAGGCTGTAAACGTATTGAACACTTTCTACCTTGCAGATGATATTTGAGGAAGGATTTCTGTGCTAAATTATATTTTTAAAGCATGCTTTTGAGTGAGAGAGGAATTTGTCAAACATAAGGCATTTACTTTTTACTAGGAAATCAATGGGTCCAAGCATCAGTTGACGCTTATATGACTGACATTAAATGCATAGTGCAAAACTGAAAGTGTGACAACGTTGTTGTTTTGACCCATATTATTTATTATTTATTTATTTATTTGCAGTTGTTTAACCAGGATAGTCCATTGGGCTTGAAGAACCCATTTTCAATGGAGTCCTGGGGAGAAAAGCTCCTCATACAGATTACACAAAGATTAATGTACACACATAGATTGCATAAAGATTACAGAGGTAAACAGACTGATCAAAAGTATTTCAATCAAAGGTAGTAATGTCAAAAGTATATATTTTTTTTCTTCTTCTTCTCTAGTAGGATTGAGGATAGGTAGTTAGATGCAGTAGGATAACGAATTGCTAGATACTAGTAAGGAGTTGTAAAATAGAAGCAAGCAAGAATTTGTTACTTGGGATTTGAGAGAAGGAAGGAATATAACTAGCAGCCATCTGGTGTTCACTCTGACACCACCTTTTCTTTCCTTAACTAATTCAGTCATGAGCAGCAGAAGGCTAATGAATCCTTTTACTTCCTGAGGAACAGCTCTCATTTGATTACCATCAGAATCCAGGACAAATACAGAAATAATCAGGGATGATCAGGGACACTTTTTACAAATATAGTACTATTAAATGGAGATGTTGACACAATAAGAAAATGTGAATTAACATGCATTTTTAATGTAATAGAAATCTGCAACTCTAATTATTGTTGTTATTTGTTTAAGTATAATCCACCACCTTTGCTTCCAAAATCACCAATTTTCTGAGGGCTTAGGAGGTACAGAGCTAAATTTTGAGCCAAAATCAGGGATGCCTTTGAAAACTGGGGACAGTTGAGACGTATATTCTGAGGTCTTCTAATGCAGGAAATGGTTTGCTTCTTGACAACTTTTCTCCAAAATCCTGTGTTGAAAATACACTTAATGAGATTTATAATATCTGATAACTGATGTAAATTACGAAAAATGAAAATATTAAATCCCTTTGGTAGACAATAGGCTCTACATTAGTGTAGATAGTGTAGATACTATCTTTATATTGCAGATTTGTGCAAGAAAATTATTTGCCTAAAATTAATAGTGTTATGATCAAAGAAAGAGTTGTATCTCTGTAAGTGTGCAAGATAGACCCAAGATATCTGTAGAAAAACTGTTCATTAGTATGAGAGCTTTCCAATAATGTAGGACATAATGTATGGTAGTTTTATGATATTGCAGAATATATGCAAGTTATGCATATAATATTTCCTGCTATTTCAGAAACAAGGTTCATAGGTATTTATTAGGCTAACTACCACAAGGGCCTTTTTAGCCATGCAATCCAAATCTCTGACAAGTTCTGATACCTTTGATAAGTGTAAGCATGTGTGCTAGATGACAAGTTATCAGTGGCATCATTGTGTGCCTTAATGTTTTGTACACAATGGCATCATTTGTTTACTTGTGTATCACACAACTTTGATGAGATTAATGCAGTTCTGAAACTATAATCATCACCTGCCTACCAAACAACTCCATCTCTGTATATTCCCTGCTGACCATTCCACTCTGCATGCTTCGCAAATCATGTCATCTTATAGATATCACCTTGCTGACTTAGTTTTAAATATATACCAGGACTTCAGAAATTAGACTTTCAAGACAATGACATGCATGCTTTTTTCAGGAGTATAAGTAAGTCTTCTGTAAATGTATTTATTTATTTATTTCTGGTTTGATGACTGAGGTGGTCCACTGGGCTCAGGGAGCCCATTTTCAGTGGAGGCCCCGGGGAGAAAAGCTCTACATTACATAGTTTAGATACAGATACAATATTAGTAAAGAAGAACAATTTGCAATTACATTTCATGTTCAAGAGCAGGCGTAATTTCTTAGGTACAAGGTACCTTTAGATACAGATACAATATTAGTAAAGAACAATTTACAGTTACATTTCATGTTGGAGAGCAGGTGTAATTTCTTAGGTACATGGTGCAAATTAGATATTTACAATATGTACAATTATGTTTGGTTAGCTAGTAATCATAGCTAGTAAGGGGTTTGGAGGTGGAGAGAGAATTATAGGACTAGGTGGGGAGAATGCAGTTGCATTTCCTGTTAGAGGAAAGGTAGGAATGTAGCTGAAATTTAAAATTTTCAAAGTTTGCACAAGTCCTCGGAGAGGAGTTAAGCGCTTTCATCTGATAGTTCAGGTTTTGGTTCTGATGATGTCTGAACTATCAGATGAAAGCGCTTAACCAAGTGGATTTTTGTTACTGAAGAATTAAAACTGTGGTTTGCTTTACTTACTGGCTTCGTTGGAATTATTTTTGTCTTTGTTTCATAGCCTGGATACCAGTGAATTTATTTTGGTTTTATATGGTTAACATTATTGTTTGAGGTGGGGAGATTAGCAGTACAGGTAGTGTTTGGTCCAGGATTTGGATGTATGTCTCCAGCTAAGCAGAGGTAGTTGAGGAAGGGCAGTAGTATTTTTGATTTGGTTTTTAATAGTTGTGGGAAGTAAGGTATTAGTTTAGGTTTGTAGTACTTAGTTGAGAGGGGAAAAAGTTTTATTTTGAAGTAGTGGAGTGGATTGGGTTGAACTAGTGATATGTTGTGGAAGTGTGTTTTTGAGTGATAAGAAAGGAGGTTGGGAGTGGAGTGATAGGAAGGGTGGGTGGAGTAGGTTGTAGGAGTAGGAGGTAGCATGATATAAAGGGAGTAAGGCTAAAATGCAGATAGATGGGGTGAGAATGGTTTGAGGTAGGAGTCCAGGCATGGTGGATATGTGTTAAGATGTAGTAGTGGTAGATGAATTAGAGACTTAGGTGGGTGAGGAGGAGTGACTATGATAGGCAGGTGGAGGAAAACAGGGAAGGGGTTGTAGAGGGAGGTGATTGGTTTATAGAGAGATGGGGAGGGGGTTAGAGCTCAAATAAAGGTAGTAGTGAGGGAGGGTGGGAATTGGGGGCAGGGTAGGGGAGCGGAGTGAGCCCATAGGGCGAACGGAGCAGGAAGAAATAAAGAGAAGGTGGCTGGCTGAACCCAATTAGCCAGCCGAAGCAGAAATGTGAGCTTGTGGATGAGTACAGGGACAGCAGGGGAAAACTAGGCTAAGGGGGGTAAGGTGGTGAAATAAAGCTCAAGTCAAGTCAAAGCAGGCCAGTGGGGTAAGTATGAAAGGGAGTGGGGGATAGCTTGGAAGAGAAGGAAAATTGATCTAAGAGATCTTACTTAGTAAATGGGTGGGCAGTGCCACCTAGTGGTAAAAATGTATATAAAAGATTGCATAGGGGGGTAAGGGAGTTAAGGACCGCTGTAGGCTGCTTGGCAAACACAGGGAAAAGCACAGGCACCATGGTGGTGAACACTAGTAAAAGATTGCATCACATACACTTTATATTATATCCTGATGGGGTTATAGTTTGGAAGCTCCATAAAAGGTTATAGTAGTGTCCCGTAATGGATGTCTTTTAGGGGTGATTTCCTGGACTGTAGTGGGAAGGGTTGAATACATGTGCAGACGTTATATTATATCCTGATGGGGCTATAGTTTGGAAGCTCCTTAAAAGGTTATAGTAGTGTCTTGTAATGAATGTCCTTTAGGGGTGATTTCCTGAACAGTAGTGGGAAGGGTTGAATACACATGCAGTGGCAAGCCAGCAGACTACAGCAGGAGGGAACAGTGTGGGCGACAGGGAAATTTAAAGATAAGTATAGTCTTGAAAGATGCACAGGACCTCTGCCTTCCTCATATCTATACTCTTGTTGCAATGAATAAACCACATGAGAGTCAGTCACAGTTACAGTTAAGCCATCATCAAGGCAAACAACAGCAATTCTTATGTCCTAACCATTCTACTGCACATGTCTATGAGGACACAAAAGGTGGGCATATAATTGGAAGTGTGGTGGGCTCACACCTGCTTTTACAAACAGTGCTGCAATCATAACTCCAAGCACATTGAAAGTTGATGCCTCCATCCATCTTCAGTGTCTACCATAACTTCCTTCACCAGTGTCTACCAGAGGTTGCAGGCAGTATGGGCATCCCCGGACTCATGCTCCCTGCCCCTTGCCCTCCTCCTCCCCAGGAAAATGTGAGCAGAGTGCAGATTAATATTTCTTTCCCTCCTCAGTTAGCTCCTCCAGCATTCAGCTCCCTAATCAAACATGAGTCAGCTAAGTCATAGTCAATGCTTCATCAATGACAGGTTTAGCAACATAAATGATTCTTTAATCAGAAATAGAATTGTGAGTATGGAATCAAATGATTAGGTCAGAGGTAAACTATTATGGGAAGCATATATGGGAATTGTGAAAGCAAATGAACTGATATTCAGCTTAAAAGTGGCAATTAGAAGTGTGTGATATCAATGCTGTGAGTGAGACGCACAGCATTATCAAACCTCAATTTGTTAAAATATTAAAAAATAAATGTTATATGCTGATGATCACATTGCAGGCAAAATGATATCTGTCAGTAACTAAACAAGCAGAAACTGTATGCATTCTTATTGCTACAAGCATAAGAAAGTAAGTGTCTCTGCCTATGTTAAATGTAACCAGTAGTGATTTAAATTCATTTACATTTCCTGAATCATGTACTGTAACTTGGAACTACCATAAAAACCTAAGAAAACTTTTTTTGCAATGGCAAGCTTACTTGCTCTTCCTATTTTGGGGGGCCTGACCCCATCTCCTTACTTGTATATACCAACTCCACTGTAGCACAGCAGAAGGGAAAAGAAAGACAACCCACTACAAAGTGCAGAAGCATCTATGGTGCAAGTCTGTATGCTTTTGAGCAAGTGTGGTAAATAAAATGGGACAAAAAGCTGCATGGTGAAACTGCATGTCTGACTGTAGCATAGCTAAGCATATTCATTTAATGCAGTCTGTAGGCTTTGGTGTCATTTTGCAAGAGTCAGTAAGAAGTGAAGTGAAGTGTCACAGCAAAATTTCAATGTTTTGGAAGCAAGTAGAACAAAACTGAAATGAGTATTGGCACTATCAAAAACACAGTAAATGCAGTGCATACTTTAATGTTGCTTGAGCTTGAAAAAGCTATAGAAATGACAATGCGAGTGCAGCTCAAGTTGCTATTGATAGCAAAAATAAATGTTTGTCAGAAATGTTGATTAAATTCATATCCTTGCTATTCAAGTTAAATACAGGGCCGAATCCACATTCAGGTCTCTGAATGCTAACACCAAGGTTCAAGTCTGCATAGAGGTAGATTATTAAGGGAAGGGCATATTTCTGTCTTATTCTGGGCATCATTTAAAGCCTTTAGGCCAAGTCTGGCTAGATTATGTGTGTAAATGTAGGAAGTACTGGCTGCTGTTTGAAGCATTATCACTGCAGGCTAGGATAAAACAAGCTAATATTTTAGGGTGAAGTGCTTGTGAAGAGCTTGATATGGTGAGGCAAGTTATGCAGCACAACAGAGTAATGACAAAAGACTGTACTTACAAATCACAGCAGCAAATCTGATTGGGTGGGGTGGCACAGGGCCACAATGTTTGTACATTCAAAAGGAATATCTGCAGAGGCATGCATCATGACTGTTAAGCACTAATTCAACCTGTACACTGGTAAATCAATCCTATGCAGGTTCTGATGCCAAGGTGCACAACTGCAGTGATAAAATGACTGTTCTTGACTATAAGGCACAGTGTGCTAAAAGTACATTACAAGGTATTGATGCCATTTTGCGAAACTACTCTGACTGGATTGAACATTTGGTTATCTGCAAGACAAATATTATATTAATACTGACTAAAGATTCTGGAAAGCTAAGATATATGAAGTTAATGCCAAATTATGCACATTTAGTACCTCTTGACAGATGTAGATTACTGATTTGTCACTTGGAGTCTAAACAGGTCTCAAATTGTTCCAGAGACGGATGACACCTTAAAAGTAGGAACAAGATGAATGTCTGTTTAAACTACTGTGCAGACAGAGTCAAAAAGGCTTAAAGCTGATCAAATGCAGTTGCGAAATCTGTGTGTCTTTATGCAAGTACATATCTATTTTTGTCATTATAAAGGCTCATGTCAGATTCTAATAAAGGAAAAGCAAATCATAGACATGCAAAAGCCTCATGATAAGTTCCCTCTGGTGTGTTTTGAAGTCATGGTACAATGCAAAACTTATTCTAAGAATGTTATTAGTAGCAGTCCCCTAACAAATTACATAGAATGGTTTTGGTCCTCAGAGCATGAAAAAGATGACTTGGTATGCAAAAGCTTCTGGTCACTATTGCACTTGCAATTAAGACATTTAATGTATCCCAACTTAAGACAGTGATGAGAATTATAAGAAAATGCGGTATTGCTGCAGTTTTATTACAGGAAGTTAGACAAATAACTTATGAATCAGTAGCCTTAACAGATTCTTAACATTTTAATGCTTAAATTGAAAAGGCCGTATTAGCCATAGTTTTGATTTTCAGAAATTTTATATGGAATAGATTGTAGGAACATTCAAATTCCAGCGACAAACTACAAATATTTAATTAACAAATCCACCAAGACTTAGATATAAAAATATTTAATGTTTTTACATCTTGGTCATGGTGGATTTGTTCATTAACTGTTTATAGTTTCAGAAATTTCATGGCTACATCTACAGTAAAAAGAATAATAAATCAGATTGTATACCAATGCAGAACAAATTTTAACAATTAAGTGCATAAATCATCTGTAAGGTCCCAAAGAATGTTGTTATCATTAGAAAAAGTATCACCTGTAAGTTCATTATAAGCCTGGTAACATAATGTGTATAAAAGATGCATTCATTAAGGCACATCTTCAGAAATGTAAGGAAGAATGTCTGCAAATGATTTAAAATTATTGTGAGTAGTTTTCCAATTCTCAGTATCTGACAAGAACTCATAAATTATGTATACATTGGATATTAGTGAATCTCTACCACAAACTGAAAAAGAGAGGAATCTGAAGGTCCTGAGACTTTCAAAGGTCCTCATTTCCCACTGTTTGTGCACCCTTGAGTTTTTTATAGGTCACTTTATCCCCATCAGGACTTTAACACTACTCATTATTTCCACAGCATTAGTGGTATTATGGGAGTGAGAGCCATCCAGAAGGGTCATCACACAGGCAGCTATGAGAGTTGTTTTTGCCTTGCTAGCATCTTGCCAGTGGGTGCATGTTAGATTGTTAGATGGTGCTGACCATTCTCCTGGGTGGGGTAATGAGTGTGCTGCATCACCTCAGTGACCCCCCCCCCCCATGCATGTCTGAGTTCACCCAACATCAGACCTATGACTGAAGTGGTTTGCTGGTTGAACAACTACACCTAGGCCATCCCTTTATAATACCACCCCTTCTCTGAGAGATCGTGGCATTGGATTCCCCATTCAGCTCCGCTCCCTTCCAGGATGGAATGCCCATTCTCACCATGCTGGCTCTAACACCTGATCCACTGATTGAGCTTTATTAATCCAGTCCATAATGAAGACTGTATCCCTCTATGTAAACTGAGAGATGAAGGAGAGGAGCACCCCCCCCCCCGAGCACAGGGGGCTCAGTCTCCCTGGAAAGTGGTTTTAAATATTGTTTTTCATGCCCCAGAGAATATCAGAACTTTTGAATCTGTGTGTTTTTTCAAATTCTAGGTATATACCCACGATGAGTTGTAGCTGCTGAGTGGTATCATTGCATAATGAAGGAAGACCAGATGCTGTAAAGTCATTTAATTTTGTGATGAGCTTTTGTTCAGTATAGAGATGAGATATCAGATCAGTCTGCACAGACACATGGTTGGTAGAATTAGTGAATCAGATCTGGACACAAGCTAATGCAGGGTAAAGGTTTGTGACATCTTGTATTGACCTGCTACAAATTAGCAGAAAAAAATTCAAATCAGGAAGAAGAGCTAATAACTTATGCTCTACCGGGATGAAAATTAAGTGGATTTATTTCAGCACAAAAAGCTTACATTTTCTTCTGTGTTCTGGTTTCTATTCATAATTTCTGGAAGCTATGCAACTGAACTGCAAAATATAACAAAAAAAACAAAGTCACTGTCCTAAAAGTCAACTTTCACACAAAGTGGAATTCTAAATGAGTTAGTAACTGATGATGGTCTTTAATTTGTGAGCTAATAATTTTGCACATTGCAGAAGAAATGGGAATTCAGTCACATTACCTGTATTCCCAGACTCATAAAAGAATTGGGCAAGCGAAACATTATATGGTCAAAGAATGAAAAATCAGATTTAAAAAAGTGAATATTCATGTTCATTTAACGGTTAATTTATCTGTCTTGGAATATAGAAATATTCCCTTCCAATTTATTGGTTTTGGCTTTAGCTCATTTTCTTGCAGACAGACAGTTGAAATCAAAACTACCAGCTTCATTTTCATTACTAGTTCCAGATTGTAAACTTGCTTCCAGAAGGACTGAGGAAGCAAAATATATTGCTAGATCAGGAAAGAATCTTCCAGTTTTGAAAACAGAAGGGATCGTTTTTATGAAGGTACAAAGTCAAGACTTCAGAATTAAAGATGAATTCCACCAAAATATCATTTTTTTCCTTTCCAAAACATGACCTTCTTTCCCTGTAATCCAACCCCAAAGTCATCACATACAGAAAAAAACATGATTTAATAATAATTCCATTTGTTTTATGTCAACTTATTTTTGTTTGCATTTCTTCCTTATGTTTGTCTAGGAAGGACAGAGGAATTAGATTAGGTCACTTATTCTAATTCCAGTACCATTAAGGAAACTGGCATATAAACACTGGCATATAAATGCTCCTCATCAGTCACAGATTGCCAGCATCACACCTAAGTGGGCAGTGCAGCCTGGATCTACAGTTAGGCATCTGAACAAAAGTACATCTTTCAAGCTTAATTGTCAGATACAAATAAACAAGAAAATTCTATTGACACATTAGCTTAATTTTACCTTATTACAAATAAGATGTCCTTCAAGAATGCAACTGCAGTCATAACATGTGGGTTGTCCTGCCTCAGGCAGCCCTCGGTCGGCCGGATTCCAAAGTCTGGGTCCGACGTCGGCTGATGTTGCATTTCTCTCCGACGTCAGAGCGGCTGGAGTACATAAGCATCAGCCGACGCCATTTTCTTCAGTCTTTCTTGCCACGCGGTGCCCGAAGCAGAAGCAGTTCGCAAGTGCCGGTCGGTCAGCTACTGTATTCTACGATACCGAAGTCATCAAAAAGCTAAGTACCCCGTTGGGGACCTTTTCTTGCCTCAGCCGATGTCAGAAATTACTGAAAAAGTTAACAATTGTCTTTCTTGTGGTAAACAAATACCTCATAAGGATTTCCACTCTTACTGCCTCCCTTGCCTGGGTCCAGACCACGACGTCTCGGCCTGTGTAGCCTGTGCTCGCTTCAACAAGTGCACTCTCAGGCGCCGGGCGGAGTTCGCTGAAGATTATTTCGGCGATAATTTTGCTTACACCATGCCGTCGGATCCTCCGCCATCGCAAACTCCCAAAAAGTGAAAAGACCGGGACCGACATCCTCGGCCCGCGTCTACCACCGACTCCATGCCAAAACTTAGCGCGAGTGCTCCGGTTCCCTCTAAGATGGTCTCTCCACCGCTCCGAACCGAAGACACCGCATTACCGACGACTCTGATTCCAGACATTACTCCAACACCAGTTATAGATTTTCCTCCGGATACCGAAACAGAGGAAATGCCCGAGACCATTGCTGTAGACAAGGTCACTCCTGCACGTGGAGCTGCCAGGCCCCCTATGGCCATGTCTATTAAGGCCTACACTAGGGCTAAGGCAGCCAGCAAAACAAAGCATATTACTTCTAAATCCTTACCTCAGCCGACTCCAGAGACACAAATTATGTCCATGGCTGCTGATTTGATTTCCATGATTAGAGGTTCACAGGCCCATCCTGAGAGAGGATCCCAGCCTCCTCCTGATAAAAGGCCCCGGGTTGAACCCTCTGATCCTACTCCTTCTGATGAAGATTCTGAGGGCTCTGTCCACTCTGATAGCCAGGAAGAGCTCTTCCAGACCTATGAGGACTCGGATGCAGAAGATTCCATCCCCTCCTGAGGATATTTCTTTTGGGGAAGTTCTGCACACCATGAGGGAACATTTCAAGTGGCAAGGTCAGGAATATTCTGATTCTAGGAAACGCCTTAGGACTTTCCTTAAGAAGCCTCAGCACAGGCCCTTAGCTATTCCTCCTGTACTTGATGTTCTGGATGATTTGTATTCCAACTCTAGTGCTACCCCTGATTCTCTTCCTCCTGCTCCAGCCAAGCCAGACAGGTATTACAGGGTCCCAGAAACTCATTCCCATTTATTCAGGGCCCATACTGCTGATTTGGAAACTATTTCACAGGGGCCTAAAGGAGTTTCGGCCTCCACCTCAAAAAATCCTTTGCCCTCCAACAGGGAAGCTAGGTCATTAGAGAGATGGGGCAAAAAGGTTTACACATCCACTACCTTATCTATGAGAGCTTTAAATTGCCTTTTTCATATGTTACAATATCAGGATTATCTGTTAGAAGATTTACAAAAAACATTAGCCACTCCTGATCCTTTAGACAGGAAGACTTTGCAGGAAGCTGTACATAACACTCAGCAAGTAAGCAATCACTTCCTGCAGTGTGGATATGATGCACTGGAAGCTTCATGTAGGGCAGCTATGACAGGGGCAGTCATTCGTAGACATGCTCAACCACTACCAGATCATGTAAAAGCAAAACTTCTGGATGCACCTTTGGAAAAGAACAAGCTTTTGGTGCAAATGCTAAGGATGTGTTAAAGACCATCAAGAAAAGCAAAATCAGTTCAGACTGTGAAAGATTTCCTCCAGGTTCAACCCCCAGATTCAGTAGGAATTGGCCTTCAAAAACTGGTCCTTTCCTAATCCAGAAAAGTTTCAAAGGGGTAAGAACAGACGTGGCCGAGGAAGAGGCCAATACAGAGGCCCTTACAGGGGACGACAATGGCAGCCTGGAAACCAAAGAAGTTACGCAGGGGTTTCACCTGCCCCACAACCACAATCTCAATGACTTTCCTCTACTACCGCCTACCAGGGAACAACTAGAAGCTCCCTTGGGCGGAAAATTATCTCTGTTTTCAGAAAACTGGCACAGACTGACAAAGGACAAATGGATTTTGGACATTATAGACCGAGGGTACAGGTTTCATTTTCATACCTTACCAAGAAAACAAGGCATGCCAAACCTACCACAAAATCAGAGGGCAGAGGCTATCAAGCAAATCACTCTGCTGACTCGAATGAAAGCAATAGAAAGAGTTCCACAACAAGAACAAGACCAGGGGTTTTACTCAAGACTGTTCCTTGTTCCAAGAAAAGAATCTCAATGGAGACCAATACTGGACTTGTCCGCATTAAACACCTTTCTCATAATACCAAAGTTCAAAATGCTGACTCTACAGCAACTCTTTCCAATGCTGGGCAAGGGGTCGTGGCTGATTACTCTGGACCTCAAGGAGGCATACCTGCATGTCCCTATCAGACACAGCTGCAGAAGATACCTCAGATTTCTTGCAGGGCCAGAGCATTATCAATTCTCAGCATTGCCATTTGGCTTATCTACTGCGCCCAGAGTATTTACAAAATGCCTGGCTTCAGTAATTGCTCATTGCAGGCTCCAGGGTGATACAAATAAACAAGAAAATTCTATTGACACATTAGCTTAATTTTACCTTATTACAAATAAGATGTCCTTCAAGAATGCAACTGCAGTCATAACATGTGGGTTGTCCTGCCTCAGGCAGCCCTCGGTCGGCCGGATTCCAAAGTCTGGGTCCGACGTCGGCTGATGTTGCATTTCTCTCCGACGTCAGAGCGGCTGGAGTACATAAGCATCAGCCGACGCCATTTTCTTCAGTCTTTCTTGCCACGCGGTGCCCGAAGCAGAAGCAGTTCGCAAGTGCCGGTCGGTCAGCTACTGTATTCTACGATACCGAAGTCATCAAAAAGCTAAGTACCCCGTTGGGGACCTTTTCTTGCCTCAGCCGATGTCAGAAATTACTGAAAAAGTTAACAATTGTCTTTCTTGTGGTAAACAAATACCTCATAAGGATTTCCACTCTTACTGCCTCCCTTGCCTGGGTCCAGACCACGACGTCTCGGCCTGTGTAGCCTGTGCTCGCTTCAACAAGTGCACTCTCAGGCGCCGGGCGGAGTTCGCTGAAGATTATTTCGGCGATAATTTTGCTTACACCATGCCGTCAGATCCTCCGCCATCGCAAACTCCCAAAAAGTGAAAAGACCGGGACCGACATCCTCGGCCCGCGTCTACCACCAACTCCATGCCAAAACTTAGCGCGAGTGCTCCGGTTCCCTCTAAGATGGTCTCTCCACCGCTCCAAACCGAAGACACCGCATTACCGACGACTCTGATTCCAGACATTACTCCAACGCCAGTTATAGATTTTCCTCCGGATACCGAAACCGAGGAAATGCCCGAGACCATTGCTGTAGACAAGGTCACTCCTGCACGTGGAGCTGCCAGGCCCCCTATGGCCATGTCTATTAAGGCCTACACTAGGGCTAAGGCAGCCAGCAAAACAAAGCATATTACTTCTAAATCCTTACCTCAGCCGACTCCAGAGACACAAATTATGTCCATGGCTGCTGATTTGATTTCCATGATTAGAGGTTCACAGGCCCATCCTGAGAGAGGATCCCAGCCTCCTCCTGATAAAAGGCCCCGGGTTGAACCCTCTGATCCTACTCCTTCTGATGAAGATTCTGAGGGCTCTGTCCACTCTGATAGCCAGGAAGAGCTCTTCCAGACCTATGAGGACTCGGATGCAGAAGATTCCATCCCCTCGGCCTCCCCTCCTGAGGATATTTCTTTTGGGGAAGTTCTGCACACCATGAGGGAACATTTCAAGTGGCAAGGTCAGGAATATTCTGATTCTAGGAAACGCCTTAGGACTTTCCTTAAGAAGCCTCAGCACAGGCCCTTAGCTATTCCTCCTGTACTTGATGTTCTGGATGATTTGTATTCCAACTCTAGTGCTACCCCTGATTCTCTTCCTCCTGCTCCAGCCAAGCCAGACAGGTATTACAGGGTCCCAGAAACTCATTCCCATTTATTCAGGGCCCATACTGCTGATTTGGAAACTATTTCACAGGGGCCTAAAGGAGTTTCGGCCTCCACCTCAAAAAATCCTTTGCCCTCCAACAGGGAAGCTAGGTCATTAGAGAGATGGGGCAAAAAGGTTTACACATCCACTACCTTATCTATGAGAGCTTTAAATTGCCTTTTTCATATGTTACAATATCAGGATTATCTGTTAGAAGATTTACAAAAACATTAGCCACTCCTGATCCTTTAGACAGGAAGACTTTGCAGGAAGCTGTACATAACACTCAGCAAGTAAGCAATCACTTCCTGCAGTGTGGATATGATGCACTGGAAGCTTCATGTAGGGCAGCTATGACAGGGGCAGTCATTCGTAGACATGCTTGGTTAAAAGATCAACCTCTACCAGATCATGTAAAAGCAAAACTTCTGGATGCACCTTTGGAAAAGAACAAGCTTTTTGGTGCAAATGCTAAGGATGTGTTAAAGACCATCGAAGAAAAAGCAAAATCAGTTCAGACTGTGAAAGATTTCCTCCAGGTTCAACCCCCCAGATTCAGTAGGAATTGGCCTTCAAAAAACTGGTCCTTTCCTAATCCAGAAAAGTTTCAAAGGGGTAAGAACAGACGTGGCCGAGGAAGAGGCCAATACAGAGGCCCTTACAGGGGACGACAATGGCAGCCTGGAAACCAAAGAAGTTACGCAGGGGTTTCACCTGCCCCACAACCACAATCTCAATGACTTTCCTCTACTACCGCCTACCAGGGAACAACTAGAAGCTCCCTTGGGCGGAAAATTATCTCTGTTTTCAGAAAACTGGCACAGACTGACAAAGGACAAATGGATTTTGGACATTATAGACCGAGGGTACAGGTTTCATTTTCATACCTTACCAAGAAAACAAGGCATGCCAAACCTACCACAAAATCAGAGGGCAGAGGCTATCAAGCAAATCACTCTGCTGACTCGAATGAAAGCAATAGAAAGAGTTCCACAACAAGAACAAGACCAGGGGTTTTACTCAAGACTGTTCCTTGTTCCAAGAAAAGAATCTCAATGGAGACCAATACTGGACTTGTCCGCATTAAACACCTTTCTCATAATACCAAAGTTCAAAATGCTGACTCTACAGCAACTCTTTCCCATGCTGGGCAAGGGGTCGTGGCTGATTACTCTGGACCTCAAGGAGGCATACCTGCATGTCCCTATCAGACACAGCTGCAGAAGATACCTCAGATTTCTTGCAGGGCCAGAGCATTATCAATTCTCAGCATTGCCATTTGGCTTATCTACTGCGCCCAGAGTATTTACAAAATGCCTGGCTTCAGTAATTGCTCATTGCAGGCTCCAGGGTATACAAATTTACCCGTACCTGGACGACTGCCTCATACAAGCAGACGACAAATTGATGTTGACAAAAAACCTGGATTATGTCATATGATTACTTCAAGCTCTGGGATACACAGTCAACTTCCAAAAGTCAAGACTGCAGCCATCCCAGCAGATAATCTTCTTAGGAGCCAAACTAGACACAGCCTCTCAGGTGGCTTACCTGACAGAAGACAAGCAAGAGAAGTTAACTCATTACTTCAAAGGTTTAGCAAAACTCACCCAGATGACTGCAAGGAGATTCCTACAGGCCCTGGGTTACATGGCATCCTGCATTCTCCTGGTTCCATTAGCAAGACTACACATGAGAAAGCTTCAATGGTACCTAAAAAACATTTGGTCTCAACACAGCAACAACTTGGAGACAATCATACCACTCATTCCATGCCTACAAAAGGAATTCCTATGGTGGGCCTCGGTGAGCCAGACAAACACAGGTATGTTATTCAAAAAACCACAGATAACACAGACCATGACTACAGATGCCTCAGACCTTGGATGGGGGGCGCACATGGAAGGCAGGTGTATACAAGGACAATGGTCTCCAAAGGAAACACATCTGCATATAAACCAAAAGGAAATGCTGGCAGTAATGCATGCCATTGAGGCCTTTCAACACCAACTCCAGCAAGGCCATTTAATGATACGGACAGACAACACCACTGTGATGTGGTACATAAACAAGCAGGGGGGCACCCACTCTTACCCCCTTTGCAGACTGACAATGCAGCTTTGGGAGAAATCACTGAGCCTAAACATCCAGTTACAATCCCAGTTTGTTCCAGGAAAAGACAATGTGTTGGCGGACAGCCTAAGCAGGAATTTCACAGATCCACACGAGTGGAGGTTACAACCGAAGGCATTCAGACAACTCACTTCGACATGGGGCAAGCCAGAAGTGGACCTATTTGCCTCTCACCTCAACCATCTTCTACCAACATTTTGCACAAGGACATACCATCCAAAAGCTTGGAAAATAGATGCCCTCTCATTCAACTGGAACTCCCTAGCAATCTATGCATTCCCACCTCTGCCACTGATGACCTCAGTATTACTAAAGATCAAAGCAGAGAAGCCCAAGGGAATCATAATAGCTCCGGACTGGCCAAGACAACACTGGTATCCACTACTACGGAGCATATGCCACACCAGGAGGTGGGCCCTCCCCCAGTGGCCTCTACTTCTGACTCAACACAATTTCTAAACACTGCATCCAAATCTTCTGACACTGCAGCTAACAGCCTGGGAGATCCCATAAATAACTTCAGCTTATCTCTCTCCAAGGAAGTTCAGCGGATACTAACAGAGGCTCGAAGACCATCCACCAGAAAGGTTTACTTAGCAAAGTGGAAAAGATTCAGCAATTGGAATACCAGCAAGGGACATGATGCATCATTGTTGAACATCCCACTCATCTTGGAATATTTGGCAGATATGTTAAAGAACGGCCTCTCATATTCTTCCATAAAGATACATGCATCTGCTATTTCAGCTAGATACAACACTGATCCTCCTGTTTTTTCTCACCCCTTACTAAGGCAATTCCTCAGGGGAATCAAGAACATTAAGCCGCCAAGAAAGGCCCCAGTGCCAGCCTGGGACCTCAACTTTGTCTTAGAAAAACTGACTCTACCTCCATTTGAGCCAGCAGCTTCAGTTGACTTGCAATTTCTCTCATGGAAGACAGCTTTCCTGTTGGCAATTAACTCAGCAAGAAGGGTTTCGGAGTTACAGGCCCGAATGGCAATACCACCCTTTATCATTTTTCATAGAGACAGGGTTTCATTAAGGACCAACCCTACTTTTATGCCAAAGGTGGTTTCTAGGGTTTCTTTAAATCAAGCCATTCATCTGCCTGCTTTCTTCCCCAATCCTGAGAATAAGGGGGAAAGACTGTTGCATACCTTGGACATTCACAGACAACTTCGATACTACCTGGACAGAACAAAGGCCAGTAGGAAGTCTGAACAACTTTTTGTAGCTTACGCCCCTGCAGTCCAAGGAAAAGCAATTTCAAAACAGACTATTTCTAAATGGATTGGACATTGCATCAGATTCTGTTACTCCTTTCATGGAAAGACTGTTCCAGCTAATGTCAGACCACATTCCACCAGAGCTACAGCCACCTCTACAGCATTCTTAAGAGGGGTGCCTACCAAGGACATTCTAGAAGCTGCTACATGGAGCTCCGTGCATACATTCTCCAAACACTACAATCTCCCTCTATACTCCAGATCCAGAGCAGGCTTTGCTTCGGCAGTCCTGCAGGGTTTGATTGCCACACCATCTTTTTCCTAGAGCATTCCTCCTCCCCCAGCTAAGCTATGGTATTCTACCCACATGTTATGACTGCAGTTGCATTCTTGAAGGACATAGTACAGTTTTGTACCTACCATAAATGTAGATGTCCGATAGACATGCAACTGCAGTCGGATTTTCCCTCCCTCCATACCCCTCTATGCCTAGGGTCCACTCCTATTCCTGTTTCTCTTAGCTGGGGATATCTCTTAGCTGGGGATATCTGTTATGGTGTATTTGTTTTATTGCTCATTTACTTGTTTGGAATCCTGTTTTTGTCTTCCAATTTGATTACAGCCTTCCTTGGAGGGCACCTGGCATCTGGGGCAAGAAACACTGAAGAAAATGGCGTCGGCTGATGCTTATGTACTCCAGCCGCTCTGACGTCGGAGAGAAATGCGAAATCAGCCGACGTCGGACCCAGACTTTGGAATCCGGCCGACCGAGGGCTGCCTGAGGCAGGACAACCCACATGTTATGACTGCAGTTGCATGTCTATCGGACATCTACATTTATGGTAGGTACAAAACTGTACTTTGTCTTTCCCTTTAATTAAAATCTGAGTGCCGCAAAGAAAGAAATGTTTTCATATTACTGTCTTGATTTCTGTCAGTATTTGATTTTACATTTCACACCTTTTGTTCAAAATGCTGCATCAAAGATGGACACAAACAAAATTCTAAGGACACAGAGTAATGAAAGAAATGTGTTGATGGAGTCTGTCAAAGGAGGGTAGTCACAATAATGTTTTAGGTTGATTGAGAATGTAGGGTATATTCTTTTAAGAAAAATGCAATGCAGGGACATATCTAGGAAGTTTCAAGTTGAAAATAGTACAATTGCAGTGTTTTACTGTGTTCCCAAGACACACAAGGGTTTAGAAAATTTGAGTGGTAGACCAATTGTATCTGCAGAAAAATATTTTTTGAGGCCTATTAGTAATTTGTTATATGAATACTTGAAAAAGTATGTTTTAGGAATCCCCTCTTATGTTAGAGATAGCCAGGACTTTTTGAGTAGGATTAAAACTATGCAGTAGAATGATTCTATGTTCTGGCTATGCCTAGATGTCAAAAGTTTATATAAGAATATAAAACATAAAATAGGTATTCAATCTCTTTTTTATTTTTGGGGGGATTCACCTATGTCACATTTTTTCATTGAATTGGTATATTTTTGTTTAAAAAATATTTTTTTTTACTTTTAATGTTGAACTTTTTCACAGTTGCAGGCCCCGGCCATGGGGGCCACATTTGCCCCCATGTATGCAAATTTATTTATGGCTAAATTTGAAATAGATAATATATACCCACATAGCATTTATAAAGCAAGTGTTATTTTATATTTGAGATTCATCAATGATTAGATTTTTTTATGTCAAGTAAAATGGAAGATGCTGCTATGTTTGTAAAAGATTTACAAGTTAATTCAATGGGCCTAAAATTTGATGGAATACAATTGGGTCATAGTGTGAATTTTTTAGATATTAAACTGGATAGACTGAATACAGGTCTATATAATAAATTCACACATATAAATCAGTTTTTGTATGGAAATAGTAGTCATCCTGGGCATTTGTTAGCTGTTTTGCCCTATAATGCATTTTTGAGAATTAACAGATTTTGTAGTACAGCAGAAGTGTTTAGGTCAGAAATAAATATGGCTGAACGAATATTCCTCAATAGAGGTTATGATGAACAACAGGTAGTGGAGGCTAAAGTTAAAATGTTTGAACTTAGAGATGGACAAAAGAGAAAAGGAGATAGATTTTTATTTAGAAATAGGGAAAATGTTATAGTTGAAAATAATAGTAATAGAGTTTTGGGTAGACAGACACAGAAGGAAATTGTAATGTACTTAGACTGCGGTGGTGGTGCTGTGGTAGCATTGTCGCCTCACAGTAAGACGTTGTCCTGTTCGATTCTCAACTAGAGCATCTTCTGTGTGGAGACATGCGTGAATGGGCGTACCTTCATTGAAGATTGTGTGTCATGGCCAGCAACTCGGCACGTAAAAATCTACTGCCAATCATTAGCGGACCGGAGTTCCGCTGTGGCGACCCCTAACCGGGAAAAGCCGAAAGACACAACAACTACCTTTAATGTACTTACAAATAGAGTGGTACAGTGTGTAAAACAGTTTTGGCCCATGCTATTAAGAGATAAGGAATCATGTTATTTGTTACCAGAGCAAATTAAAATCTCTTGTAAGAGAGACAGAAATCTGAAAGATATGGTAATACATAATCATTTTTGTCTGCCATCTGGTAATATAAATGCAAGTAGAATAAAAGAAAAGGGAACGTTTCCTTGTAATAAGTGCTCAATTTGTAAACATTTAGTGCCCTATTTTACATATATTAACAGAATACAGTTCATTCCTAGATGCCATTATACCTGTTGCACTGATGGAGTGGTTTATGCATTAAAGTGTACTTGCAATTTGTGTTGTATAGGAGAGACATATAGAAGTTTTAAAGTATGCATGCAGGAACATATTAGGGACACAAAAAACAAGAGATTAGAAAGTCCTTTAGGTGCCCATTTTCTAAATCATCATAATTCTAAGACTGATGATCTGAAAGGTTGTGTGTTAGAGAAGGTAGATGTATTACTTAGGGAACATAAAAATGTTAAGTATAAACTGCTATAGAAGGGGAAACATGGCTTATTTTAAAGTATGGCACATTGGAGCCCTTTGGGCTTAATAGAGAGTGTAATTGGAAATATGTAATTTAAATAATTAATTGTTTTATTGAGTTGATTCTTGGGCGGCCACGGTGGTGCAGTGGTTAGCATTGCCGCCTCACAGCAAGAGGTTCTCCTGTTCGATCCTCGGCTGGGGTGCCTTCTGTGCGGAGTCTGCATGTCCTCCCTGTGATCGCGTGGGTTTCCTCCGGGTGCTCTGGTTTCCTCCCACATCCCAAAGACATGCTGCAGGTGGATTGGACACACTAAATTGGCCCTAGGTGTGTGTGTGAGTGTGCCTTCTGTGGAAGATTGGGCACCGAGCTGGCAACTCGACACCGTAAAACTCCACTGCCATTCAATGTGCGGACAAGGTGATCCGCTGTGGTGACCCCTAACCGGGAAAAGCCGAAAGAAGAAGAAGATTGAGTTGATTCTTAATTAATGTAATTAGTGGATGTATTTAAGTACATGTATTATGATGTTTTTTACTCTTGGAAGGCATTTCATGCTGAGGCACTAAGTGTGTATTAAATTCTCCTACTTTTGTAGCTGTGGTGGTCATTTTCGTAGTATTTGGAACTGTTTTTTAACATTTTTTGTAGTTTTGCAGTCATTTAATATTTGCCTTTAGTCGGCTTCTAGTAAGGTATCCTAGTGCCAAGCTCTCCAGGCATGACCCTTTTTATTTGGCTATACATGATCTCTGCAATCATTATTTTAGTTATAGTTACAGCAGTAACCTTTAGACTTCCTTTTGTCTGTTCTTGCAAATAGACTCAAAGTTCTAAGTGGTATTTTTCAAACATATTTCAGTATATGGGATACGACATACATTTATTTCCATTTGGCTGATCTAATGACCCTTACCAGCCATGACCTAAGCTTTTTTGGCAGTGCTAAAATTACAGCAGATGTATAATTATAATATTATTAAACAGATTAAGTCATATGAAATGGACAAACTTATTGATAAAAATGCTATCTCAGCATCAGAATTTATTAACTAGATAAGTCCACTGGAAAACAATAGACTGTTTTCTAGATAACTTAGAGGCACTGTCTGATTAATAGACTTGCTTAAAGTTGTTCAATTTGCAGACGCAAATCAAATCCAATAAATGCAGGTTGAATTAACAGTTAAAAAGCCTTAATCCATTGAGTTAAACTTCCAATCTATTTGCATCATAGCAACTGAAGTTCAATTGTATTTTCTTATTATAATCACAGTTCTTTATCTGTGTGACGTTTTGGGGTTATCATCTCCATTGTGATTGCATCCACTGATACAAACATGTAAACAAACATTGCTTTTCATTTTTTTTATTTTCTCATCTTACAGCGTGCTTTGTTTATTTCTAAAACTCTTATGGTTTGACCATTCATCTTTATACCAAAGCGTAGCTCGAATTTAAGCAACATTTATTTTGCTTAGTTTGCTTTTTTCTTTAGGAACTCAGTAATGTCTTAGTTCAAACAACCCCATCAGATGCTTTTATAGTAATCTTCAGAGAGAGAATTCTCTGACAAATAACTTCGCTTCCCCAACCTGATCCCCCATCTGCCCTTATTCTTAAAATCTATACCTGCATGCATCTAGACAGTTTTCCCCTGTGGCATTCTTACTGTGTACTAATCTATGTGTACATGTTTCACACTGTCTGTATTTGTTATCAATGCCATGCCTGCCAATCTATAATGTGTAGACATCTTTTTAAAGTTGTTTTGCTTTTGTTCCCATTAGTGTTTTTTCTTTTCTTTTTTTTTTTGCTTTCAATTTTTTTAGCTCTTACAAGTATTATTGTCTTTATATTTTTTTTTTGCTGTCTCCATGATGTCGCCCAGTGACTCCTCCACTGACTCCCCATCAACACATTTGTCGAAGACTAGATGAGAGACCTATACCCTGTTTGTTCTTACATAGGTAGCCCCACTGATGACAGGTGGTAAAGAGCTAGGGAGTTGCTGGTCCTGTGAAGTGATCTACCCAACCCTGTTGGATCACATCCATATCCATATTTGGTGTGTCTTGGACCACTCCAGTCATGTCTCCTGTCCTGGCTGAATCTAATACAAAGTGAACTAGTCAGCTGCTTAGGGCATTGTGAGGGCTAGGGGGTCCTATAACTGTTAAAAAATACACAAATAACTATCCCATCCACATCTCTAAGCCTCAAGTGGCTGAGTCCACTCCACTCAGCTATGTTTTCATGTGCAACAGCTCCAATTTCTTATTTATTTATTTTGCTTGAATATAAAATATTCTAGCCAAGGAAACAAGAGACTTCCTAGAGTTTACTCAAGTCTCACCCCCACAGTCAAAGCAAATTTGCTTTCTGGTAAAGCACTGTCTTTTTGGAAAACTCAGTACTACTTTCTTTAGGGGAAGTAATGCAGTGTTTGTATATGTGCACATCCTCATTTACGACTCATAGTATGCACAAGCATGCTCAGTTTTGGCTTATAGTTTAAAATGTGTCATTTTGTAATAAATCACTGAGCATTACAGTCAACAGTTATTGTAAGTGAAAGGCTTTCTCATTTGAATATTAGAGCAAGCCTGCGATTAAATACCTTCTTTTTACATTGTGAGAGACACTAGCATATTTGTATTTGAAACCAATGGTTGGCAAATACTTTTTTTTCCTCCATGGTGCTGCTCAAGACCATCCTCCCCTGCCCATGACTCACTTTTTGGTTTATTCTGCATAAAATTTCTAGTTTCCTTGCAACTCATTGATGAATGAATTCAGTAAGTAATGATCTACATTTGAATGCCAGACTTCATGTCCTTCAGAAAATGTATGTTGATGCAAAGCCTATCATGCTAAAAACTTTCTAAGTTTATAAGAGCAATATTCAACATCTGATTTTGGGCCTTTGTTCCCCATTATTTTTGGCTTTGCCTAGATTCTGGCAATTAGAGGTTGAGCTCTAGCTCCCTCTGGCACTTGGGCTGCTAGTTGACCACCTGTCTCCTTGGTTGTGGTCAGGACTCTGTCCGTCTACACCACATGGCCAAGCTTTATGAAATACTCCTTTAAACAAATTAATATCCACTCTATCTCATTCTTTTATTTTTACTTACTGAAGTTTAATGTTTTGCTTCTTATTCTTCCGTTTAACTGGTTATAGCTACACCTATTTAGTAAGCATTCAGATGGAATGTATGGTGAGATTCTTTGTTGACTAATGTGTAAAACTTTGGATTTTGTTGTGAATTAGTAGGGTTTATGTTTATTATTGGTACTGTTCTTCCAGCTCAGGATTGTTTTCCTTGCCATGAATGCACACACTTAGCTCATTAAATAATGAGTTAATAACATTTTAAAATATAATATGATTACTGCAAGCTAGTGTATTCCTTGCTTGTAATTAAGCAATCTAAACATTACCGCTCATGGTTCCACTGAATGGAAATAATTCGATGTAGCACTGAAGCTTTCGAGACAGGGTGTCTGCACAGTAACTTTAGAGCTGAAGCATGAAGCACATATCAGTTTATAGGATGTCCTGTTCATTTTTAAAGCAGGCATCACATCTTCATGTAATTCTTCATTGTGTTATATGTCAGCATATCAGATGGGTAGCTTTAGACCTGTTAAAAAATGGCATGCTTTACTGACTGTAATTTAATTTTTTCTTTGTATTTTTTCAGTTTTGATAGGCTCATACAACCAAATTGTGCTTATCTATGTGTTATAGGATGAGGCAATTGTTATTCTGTTTGATAATCATAACAGTCTTTGATGTATGGAATTTAAAACTCATGCAAATAAAGCATTCAAAACTGAGCATTAAACAAAGAGATGTTATTCAAGATGTGCTTGAGCAATTCAATCTGGAAACATTAGAAATGTGACTGTTAACTCTTAAGATGACAACCACTGCTGACATAAAGAGAAGGTTGTAGGCATTCTTCGCAAAGGCTGTACAAATGCATAAAAAAGCCAAGCATGGGAGGGTAAAGAGGGTAAGCTTGGGTTACTACTTATTCCAGTGTGCAGGGAAGAGCAACTTGTTCAGTAACATGAAATTTTGGAGGACAGCTAAATCCAGGATTACTGCAAAGGATTAAATTTCACTTTCTTGTCAAAATAAATACCATTGTTATAAAATTTTATTTTTTTCAGACTAAGTGAATGTATTTCTTCTGCAGAATCCTCGACTTCTACAACAGTTTGAGGTAGATTAGAAATATGTTTTATGTTAAAATTACACGTCTATATCACGTTCCCGAAATTTTACTACATCAAATCAATAAAGGTCGAACTTTTTTGAATGAAGTAGTAAAATATCGAATAACGAAAAAAAAATCAATAAAAAAAAATAACTAGCATAGGCAGGGGGGCAAGCCCCACCGCACCCCCCACACCCCCCTACTTAAATATACCAACTCCGACACCGCACTACATTGAGGTAAACGGAAATCTCCCCCTTACGGAGATTTCAGTTTACCTGCGTGATGTTCTGACCTTTCGACATTGTCGTGCCGACAATATCGTATTCGATATTTTCAGCTTACGACAATGTGAATTAGACCCAAAATTACGAGTTTGTCTTTTCTTCGTGTTTTCCCCCCATAGGAATGTAGTAACTATATTGGGTGAGCAGTCACTTGGACTATAACATGGCTAGCTATGTTCATGTTTAAATATAGAAACATATAAAAATTCTTGTCAGCGTTTTCAAACACCTAATAAGACTCACCTCCAGAACTGAGCAGGACCATACATGGTAATCCTGGGTAAATTACCCATCTAGTCATCAAGACTAGCACTTTGTTTGATCTGCACTGGTAACTTATCCCATACACTAGGAGTACATATTTATGTATTTTTTCTTTGTTTGTCAGGTAAGTGGGTTGCTAAAGGGACCCTTTTCAGCCATGACTCAGATGTCAAGGTACAAAATTCCACAGAGATGACATAAAATTGCAAGTAATGAATTACAGATGTTGCTTACATGCAGAAGCAAATATACTTTGTAAATGTCTTACCCACAGCACAAGAATAATATTAATAGCAAAATGTTAGATATTTACTTTTAAAGGAACTGTTGTTATACAAGACAATGCTACTATTGACAGTTATGTTGTTTTCAACATTCTTCTGTGCCTTTTTAATATCTATTAATAGTCACTTATGTATTGTGGTCTAAACTCTAATTGTATTAATTCATGCATTTACAAAGAGAAGAGAAAGCTTTCCCAAAGTAAGGGTATTCCAAAGGAAATGCTTCCTAGTAGAAGGCATCTGGAATGCTGTGCTGTTCTGTGTGTCCATTTGTAAATGTTCAGTATTAGTCCTTGTGAAGAAATGGTTACAGTTGCATGATTTTTTTTTTAGCTGTTCTATAATATTTTCCTGAAAATGGAATATTCTGTAATTTGCTGATGTGGCTCCAGTTAGTTGGAATAATTTGCTGTTGCTTTTTTCACCACGCCAGTTGCTTTTTACAGGGTAATGCAGTTGTCTCTAGCTGTGGGTAAACATTTGTAAATGTACATATAGCAGTTATAGCTGTCTGATTTTTTGTTGATATTGTAAGCAGAATAGAAACAAATGATTGGCAAGGCATATTTGGTCACACGCATGTGCACATACAAATACACACACACACACACACACACACACACACACACACATCAACAATCTATGTTTACATAGAAGTAGAGGATAAACTGCATACACATACCCACACACTTACATAAATAGTCAAAAAATACTCATATGGTTAACTAAACATTTTAGAGCACAAAAACACATACCTAAACACACTCTGACAAGTTCCAGAGTTCCTTTAATCTCCAAAGTCTCCAAGTCTCTTTCAATAACCTTAGGAAGGCAAGTAACATAAAACATCTACCAACACACAATTTGATCCTATAATTTTTCAAGGTCCAGAAAGAAATCACATCCCATGCATGACAGAAGCATCCATGTTTGCTGCCGTTAGTGCAGCAAAACAAGTAACTCAACACATTCTGCCACTTTAAGGAACACAAATACTCATAGTGCACATCTTAGACACAAACACACAAGCACATATTTAGCACATTACATCTCTGAAAGTATGTATGCACAATTAAATCTCTGTGAATGCTAATATGTAAATATATAACCATCTTCATTGTGCAGTACTTGGCTTGTTTCTCCCTTTCATATTATATAACTATTTATTGTTGGTATTTGTTTACTGGGATTAGTTCAAATGAGCAGTGTCCTTTTTCAGCAGAGGACACAGAAGGAAAGCTCAACATTATACAGACATGCATTGTTTTATCATTTACAGTCAATTTCATAAGGAAATGACTTTATTTTATTACATGATAGAAGGAATACAAAATATAGGTAAGTGTACATGCGACAGAGAAAGAAAAGTTGTATAATTGCTTACATAAACATAATTTAGAAATGGAGTATGTGCATACCTTGCATAGGTGAATACAGTTTTGAACATTTATAAGAAATAGACACAGGCTTGTAATGTTGGAAATGATACTGTAATATTAACTCTGATTTCTGACAAAATAATGAAAAGAAGCTGCTTAACTATGGAAATATTAGAAAGAAGGGAAGTGGTTGGTAATGAAATAAAGCAGAATATGTCAGTAGTAAAGCAACTATGAAAGTATTTTACGTTTAAGACAAAGTGAAGTAACTGGGGACATGAGAAAGGTCGGGACTGTTTGACAGATGAGCAGAGTGATGAAACTGTGACAGAGGTGAACAGTGAGATAGTGGTTGATCTAATTAGAGGGAAGAGGAGACCGAGTCTTGTCACTTACAGCCTGTTGCTGATAATCCTTGAAGACTCTTGAATCACCATTTAAGTAAAATATTTTCCATATTGGCTATAACTCACTAACAAATGAATAAAGGAAATCTTAAAAGGTTGGACTCTGTGAAATACTTACCCACAGCAACACACTTCTGTCAGCTGTGGGTAATGACTGTGCAACTGTGTTTCTTTCAGTTCATGTCAGACAGGCAAGGAGGAGCATTCTTAAAAGTGACTCTTTAGTCATCAGAAGTTGAAGCACTCTGTCAAATGGTCCTAAGTGAGACAATGTGCATTGCTGAGGGGAATGAATCATATTGTACTGTGCATATGTTTTTCCTCTAGCATTATTTTATGATTCCACCCTTCCAGGCTTTCTGTATTAGCAGGGGCTTTGGAGCATTTACAAGCAGGGGCCTGGAAGATGAACCATTTACAGTCTGCCTGTGTCCATTAGAGACATAGGTGCCAAACTAGGGATGAATTTTCTGTTCCCCATCCAATTGTCCAAGTTACACTTGAATTGGGTTAGGGAGGAACTCTGCTTCACATGGATGGGAAGCCTATTCAAGAGACTGGGTACTCTGTGTGATACAGTCTCTCCAGCAGGTCCTGTTTATATTGCAGACAAGGTTTAAGTATTAAGACCAGGTAATTCTGATGCTGTTTGTTTTGTGGATATACAGGAGGTCCATCAGAGTGGGGTCTGACAATGCCCTGTATGCACTCAAAAGCCTGTGGGAGACAGGATACAGGGATAGGCCCTTGAGGTGGTCTGCAAAGGACATTTTACTTATGCCCTATATTCCTTTAGTGAGGAACTTCTATGGACATTCCAAATGTTGGATATGCCTGGTTAGGTACATACCAAAAGGGGCATTGTACTCAATGATAGGTCTGATGAATGCCAAATACAGTGGAACAATGACTTCCTTAGACTTAGATGCCATACCTTTATATTTACAAGTTGCGTGACATAGAATGATTTCCTTACTACTGTAAACACGTGATGGTCACATAATAGATTAGTGTCTGTTTGTGTCCCTAAGTCCCTGACTACTGGGTCAACTCTAAGGGGTGTGTTATCAATATGATAGTTACCAGCAGTGGATGACTTCCTGAAGGATACTACTATGCATTTCCTGGTATGTAGTTTTAGTCCATGGCTCTGACACCAGTTGTTTGTCTGTGTCAGCCCTTCCTGGAGAACATTTGTGTCAGACCGGGATTCCATGACAGCTCATAATTTGCAACCCATGCAGGTTTAGTCAGCAGGAGACCACTGATAATGGCTTTGACTTCGGAGAAGTAAATACCAAAAAGGAGCAGTCCAAGGACTGATCCCTGAGGGACTCCACTTCTGACTGGCCTCTTTGTAGCGGTAGACTCCCCGATTCTAACTTTCTGGGTCCTGTCTGTGAGCCAGTTGGCTATCCACCGGGTGAAATATGGATTTGTACCTAACCTCCTGAGTCTGTCAACAATGCCCGAGTGGGGTGTGGTATCAAATGCCTTGTCCAGGTCAAGGTAGGCAGTGTGAATGATTTTGCCCTCATCCATTACTTTGGTGACCTTCTCACAGACGTCCACCAGGTTGAGTAGGTATGACCTTCCCTTGATGAACCACTTGTGTCCAGTGTCTGGAGGTTTGCTATATCACTATTGATCATTTCCATTATAATTTTTTCCATGGCTTTACATATAAGACTAGTGAAACTTATGGGTCTGTAGTTTTCAGGGTCTGTACATGGCCCACCTTGGTGCAGACGGATGACTGTTGTGGTTCTCCATTCATGAGGCATATGAAGCCTGTTTGGGGGCTGCAGTTAAATAGCAGATCCAGAGGTCCTGATCGTTCATGTTTCATGCTATTTGGAAGGCATCCTGGGATATTGTCTCTTCCATTGATGAGGTGCTCTTGGCCTTGGAAATCATTAAGGACCTGTTCTCTAGTAATAGCAGGGGGAGTTATATTTGACGGTATTTCCTGACGGAAGGTTGAGGGGTAGAGAGGGATAAAGCTGGAGCTGAATTTATTTGCCATTAGGTTTGCTATATCTTCTGGCTCAGTATAGGTGGCTCCATTTACAATGAGCTCTGCACACAATTGTCTATTGCCTTTGGGGATGCAGACATAGCTAAAAAGTGACTTGTGTTTATTCTTTGCCTAGGAGGCCAAATTCACCTCAAATTCTGCTTTGGTAGACTTTATTTGTCCTCTGAGTTTAGTTTGATGAGTGTTTTTATCCTGCTGGGTGCTGCACCTCCTAATTTTTGCCATGATTTTCTTTTTTTCTGTTATACAGCCTATTGATTTTGTGATTCCACCAGAGTGGCTTGTTTTTTGTTAGTTTTATACTTCTTCCTGGTGGGTACAAGTGCCTCTCTGCAGCTATTAACATGCTTGCATAGGGTTTTTGTGAACAGTTCTGCATAGGCAGGAGTGTTCTCAGTGTTTATGGGGGCTTGAAAATTTGCCAGGTTATCACTTAATAGCAGGAGGTTAGCCTTAGAGTAGTTCCTGAATATTCCAGGTTTTATTTTTACTTCAAAGGAGACCATTTTGTGGTCTGACCTTACCAGGGAAGACATTAGAGTAGGGGATGTGCAGCACTCTCCCATATTAATGAAGACCATATCCAGTGTGGTTGCACCCATAGTTGGTGTATTGACTGTTCCAGGGAGTCTGTGTTTACAAAATCCAGAATTCTCTGCACCTGTATGTTTGGTGTCATATAGGATTCACAGTTAAAAGTGGGGTAATTAAAGTCACCATGGTATTGGGTTGGATGTCGAGTGTTTCCAGTAAGTTTAAATGAATGGTATGGTTTTAATGGGTCATAGATGGGGACCTGTAGCTTGCAAGGAAGTGGTATTGGATTGTGTCTATGGTGATTTGAACATGGAGCAGCTCAAGTGCATTGTCCTGTTTGACCAGCCTTGAGATATATTTATTTTTGATGTAAATAGAGACACCTCCACCTTTAGTCCCTGTCTGTGTAGTAGCTGGTCTAAACATGTGGAAGGCATTATAACCTTGCACTGTTGGTTTGCTGTCCATGTCTTTAAACCATGTCTCAGTGACCGCACAGATGTCAGCATTCTCTAGGGTGAAGAGAGCTTCTAGGGAGTGAAGGTTTTTGTTTAGACTCCTAGCACTCAGCAGTAATACCTTTAGATTTTCTTGGTTTTGATTTGCTATGTTGGAAGTAGTTTCAGTTTGGCATTGTCCAAAAAAGGCACTATGGGAGAAGACAATGTTTTACCTAATATTCAAAAGCCTAGAGGGAAGAGGTGCAGGCCATCCCTGGCAAAGCCGAGTGATCTGTTGACCATCTCCTTCCATGCTGACAAATATTGCATCCCTTAGAATGACACCAGAAGCTAAGCCAATTTTTAAAGTTGGTCATCTTTTGTTCAAATCGTGACATCCTCCTTGGAGAGAAGGTAAAATGCTACTCAATGCTAGGCTGATACCAGCCTGAGACACATATTCCAAGAGCTCCATGATGTCTCTCTTCATATAGTCTAGTGAGGTATGTCTCAAGTCATTTAGTCCCACATGGACTATGCTGAGTTATATTGGTACTTGTGGTCCAGTGACCCGAGTGCATGTGTAATGAGGCAGATCCTAGCCCTTGATAAGCAACTGACTGTGACTTTCTCCTTACTCATCCTGGTGAGAGGGATATCAGTGTTTCACACAATGCAGTCTCCAATGACTAGAATGTTGGATTGTGTGGTGGCTTGCCTTATGGGCTTAGAGGTAGAGGCTCCATGAGATGTGGTTCTATGTGTTGATGTGGATGTTGTTTTACAAGAGTGCTTTTGGGGCTGATGAGGGTATTTGTTGTGTACTTCATCTAGGAGGTCTTTGGAGTTTGGGAAGGTTACATTTAAGTGCCTCAGCATATGTGAGTCTATATGTCTGCTATGAATTGTGTGTGATGGGTGCAGTGTGTGTACTACTGACAACCTTATTGACATTAGGAGTACTTTTTTGTGAGAGCTTTGCCTCCAGTGACATTGCTAAATATGTCTCTCACATACCATATCAGTTTGTTTGTGAATTAACTGGTTGCCAGCAAATATGAGACAATTTCTAAATTGCCTCAGGATGCCCATATCCACCAAGCTGGTCACGAAAATAGTGTGAAAGTTCATATACATGGCAACAGTCCCTTTTTCATTGATTAGACAGTTGGAGTGAGAATATCAATCACTGTCAGGAGTATCCAGTTTGCAACTCTGGGGACAGTGCTTGCCACTGCAAACTAGTTGTCCTGTGTGCAACAAGGTATAGGTGAAATTTCAGTCATGCTTTTACAGGAGATATCTGTGTCTGTACAGGGCACTGCCAAACACTTGAGCGGAAACTAATACGTAGACCCTGAAAATTTAAGGATGACGTATTTAGGTGGAAAGAAATCAAGCAGTACTTACTGAAAACAAAGAATTAGCTTGTCAAGAATGATGAAATGAGGGGAGTCACATGAATAGCTACTACTAGTGCTGGTCTCACCACAGCTTCACTCTGCTGGGATACAATGTTCCTTTGCTTCTCTCACCAGAAGCAAAACATTAGCACCAATCCCAAGATGTGAAGTAGGCCATAGCAGCCCGTTTGGCAATCCACAGTCTTGTCCCAGATGATGCAAGGGTCTGTAGGCTTGTTGTAGCCTTTCCTGGTAGATGCCTCTAATAGCACCCAGACCAATCAGGAATGTCAAGCATGATGGACACTCACTGCCCAACCAGAAACAGTCCGGACTCAATGCACTCTGCTCCTTCTTTCACCAGGACTAGAATATAAGCACAAATTCCAAGCTCTCATCTATTAAGCAGTTATTAGGTTTTCTGGTGATCAGCAGTCTCCAGGAAATAATTTCTCTTACCAGCAGAAAACAAAAGCACTAATCCCACGATGACTACTGAGAGACAACATGTGGGCTGTCCAATAACTGGTGGACTTTCAGTAGATGTTTAAAGGTAATATGAACAAAATTGGTTAATACCCTAAGCACTGCAGTGTACACTAAGCAGTTAAATAGAAAAAGGGGGTAATTTAAGTTTTAGGTAAGTGTAAAGCCACTAATTTTTAAAGACTGGATGCAAATAAGTCCCAAAGGAGAAGCATGCTAGTAAACTATAATACGACCTTTAATGTGAACAATAAGCACTTAAAAAGTATTTTTGGTCGTTTTGAAGCATTGATCGGCTTCTGCACTAATTTTTAAAGAGCAAGATAGATTGAAAGGGGGTGGGCACATTTGTATTCTGGTTCTATGGAATACAGTGGGATAGACAATAAATTTAAATAGCAGAAGGGGAGTGATTTTACAAAGTGATAATGTGCTTACCCAACAACAGCCAGTGAAAGGGGAGAGGGAAGGAGATACGTGGTCTAATTAACATAAGGGGCAGACAATTAGAAAGACAATTGTGTTTAAGAACACAACAGCAACATTCTGCAACATTTCTGTGCGACTCACAAGAGATACGGCTGTGGTCTCTTTACAAGTTTTAACATGCAACTAAAAGCAGAATACAAGTAAAACACAGTGTAAAGAAAACAAATCACAGTATGCAAAATAGAAGAAGGCAATAAAGTAATACCCTCACAGCAGGAATGTGGCAGTCTGTGTGAGCTTTTCCAGTAAGTGGTTATGTTGCGATTTAATGAGCCAAGACTGCAAAACCCAACAGGATATTTTGCTCTCTGGCATTCACCGTTTTTTTACATAGCACAGCATGTAAATAATAAAGTTCACTGTACGCTACACAGTTCCTATTAAAATATAGATAATTTTTATGTAACAAATTTAGTCAAAATTAAGTTACACCATTGTATATGCATATCAGTGTGATGTGTGTTTGAGGACTGCATGTGTAGACTTGAAAATGGCAACTATAATTCCAGGGAAATTTTCTGCTCAGAAGGTTTGTAAATAACAGGATGTAGAAAATGAAACTGATTCTAAAAATAAGGTTTGGTAGAAAGCTTTACTTCTATTTCTGCTTTAGCCAACACAGAAAGCAAAAATCAAAACTATACAAGACAGACAACAGGCAAAAAGTTAATAAGTAAATAAATATAACTTCAGCTGCTTAAATTACCATGATGTATCTTCGTATAGTGTAACAATGGAAGGTGAATGTAATTGCTGATTAAATGTCATGCGATTTTTGTCACTATTTCATTTTGCTGTAATTACACTCTCATTATATAAAATTGTCTTTCTAATTCTAAAATAAATATTTTTTTTCTTTGTAACTTCTGTGATCCTATGCTTATTAAGTATAGTAAACTTGCATCCGTATTTACTGTAGGCTGAGCAGCTCTCCATTCACTTCCTGATTCCACATCATGTGACCTAGAATTCTGATGATGTAATTGTTAACACAAACAATCTGACCATTTGTAATGGGTAGATGTTCTCTGTAGGCTGTATCACATTTCAGCATATAAATGCAGCATAGTCAGTAAGTCAATCAGACAGTAAGTCAACAAATAAATGCATTCAAGTAAAAGCAAATTAGAACAGAATTAAGATTCTTTGCAAAGTGTATAATAATTGTGATATAGCACAGTAAACACAGATGTAATGCTATTACTTGTCTAGCATGGGTTAATCACTTTTAGGAAGAAACCGAGGGGGTTTTAAATTTCAGTGGTAGCTCTACAGTAAACGTGTCTGTGGTACACATTGAATAGATTAGTGCTGAAATGAAAACATTAGGTTTTTCACGGCCTTACTTAGGAAGGAAGCATATTGGACTTGAATGGGATTGGTGATGATGCCTCCTGGGGCAGACCAGGCAAACAATGGAGATAGCAGCTTCTAATGATGTGTGAACATGAATGCAGCCAGGGACTATAGTTAGAATGCCCATTTATAAAGGGAACGGGTTCCTCAAGAGGAAGTGATATGAACTAGTAGTTTGGCCAACCCAGGACCAGTCATGTCTGGGCGAGAACTCTCAGAATGTTTACCACTGTAAAAGTGGATGGGTTACCAGCATATCTCCTGGTTCCCACCCCTGCAATCCACCAGAAGGAGACAAAACCTGTCCAGAGAAAGAGACTGTCCCTTTTAGAGCATGTAAGTATGGGTCCCAATGGAGTGGAGAAGGAGCCTGCGCTTCCAGTCCAGCAAATAATACAACCAGAGCAGATTGAGCCACCAGGCAGAGAAAATATGCTAAATATAAATTGTCCAGAGTTGCAGTAAAGATTTTTAGAGATGGATGTCAGCAAGTTCTTCACAAGAAAGAAATCCTATCACCTAAGACCTAAATGTGGGCAGTGATTTTTTTTTTTTTTCCTGAACAGCATACATTTCAAGTACATCTAAAAAAAAAAAAAAAAAGCTTTGCAGAAACATAGCAGATTTAAACAAGAAAGACAAGCCTGCTGGACAAAATGTTTAAGTGTTCCAAGGGGAAATGATCTCTTGGGGATGACTTTAAGCAACACTTCCAGGAGTATAGCTTCCTGGTCATCATCTTGCCCACCAACAAGAACTGCATGCAGGACATACCCTGAAACTGAGATCCTGCACATCAGACATGTGACCCCTAAATTCCTGTAGTCACTGTCTATGATGACACAAGATACCTGCTTGTCCGTATGGAAAATCACTTCCACTTGAACCTAAATGGAAGGCATAGCAAATCCCTGTTCCTACAGGAATCCATCAGAAAGAATTAGATGATGAATGTCTTAGCCAGCCACTCCGATTCGACTGAGATCTTCCTGCAGTAGGGAACTGTCTGTGACCAGGCTCAGGGGAGGTTCCCAACTACCCAAGGCAAAAGCTATCCATGTCAGCTCTCAGCTTCTAGGGAAGTGAGCAGGCAAGAACTACATGAATAAACACATAATGGGATATAGGCATAGCTAGACAAATAGAACCTGTCAAAGAAACACTGCAGGTTCATTAGTGTACAGAGATAAAACCCAACTACAACCCATAAAAACTGAGTTATAATAGCACCAATTATCAGCTTGACCACCAGCTGGAGTTGGAATACAAGAGGAGCAAAACGATGGGACTTAGGCTGTGTGTCCAGTACAGTCTCCATGGTAGAAATGCTGATGCTCACAAACAGGTTGCTGTCTCAGGTGGGCCAGGCTAAATTAATACATCACATGTATAGACATGGACATACTTTAAAAAGACATATTGCACACCAATCTATTAATTAAAAGGGACAGCCAATAATCAAAAACTTTTCTGTTAGACTCTCAAGGGCAGTTTTCCTTGTGATGCTCAGCTGAGAACTGATTAGCTCTCATCCCTCAGCAGTCTAGGAAGGTTGCTCAATTAGAGAGAGCTATCCCAGGCCCTTTAGAGAATCAGTTTGGAGGATTGATTCTCTGGGGGCTGCAGGTGTCTGTGGGAGCACTTCCTTCTTCTGGAATATTGGGCGTCCACTGCATCTACCTCACCTAGCTCTGCTGTTGCACAGTCATAAAATGGCAGGAGGTTTGTCTGGCAGCTTTTCTTGAAAGTAAAGA